>NW_010168374.1:54642-56673 GCF_000695765.1 Mesitornis unicolor
GAAAGACAGTGGTTCTGAGCTCTGTCTCACCTTGTAGGTGTGGTGCCCATCACTGAGGTATAGATTCAGCCTACCTAGGTTCTGTGCCCATAATGACGTATCAGAAATCCAGGTGTTCTTGACAGAAGCATGGATGATCTATTTTGTCAGAACTTTGGCATTTTTGAGGACAAAGAAGCCTCCAAAATAAGGACAGGTTCAAAAGTCTAGTGATCCTAGAAATCGATCTGACACTGAGAGAGCAGTCAGCTGTTCTGGATCATGAAGAACGCTGTCAGAGCAATCCTGGCTTCACACCACTTCCTGTTCTTACATGGAGCCAAGGCCTCTAGGGAGCATAACTTAATTTATCATGGTTGCCTAGTGACATAGATATAAGTAGAAGTACCTCACCCATGATGAAATCCCTTCTCCAACTTTAAGAGAAGAAATTCCAGCAGTATGACCACAAATAATCACTCTGAAGCTGACACTGAAATCAGATTCTTCAGGACAGATCATCTGGAGGGAAATGGCATAAAACCCTTACAGTTTCTCAAAGATATATGTGATTATGTAAGTGCAACCTTTGAAGAAAAGTAATTATTTAGATACAACTGAACACTTTTGCAGTTTCTCTGAAATCTGTGAGACCCTCAGTTGAGGGCATTAGGGTCATCTGTCACATGCAAAGTCACTCGAGTGCCTCTGAGCTGTTTGACATGGAAATCTCACTTTTACCATCTTATCTAATGGCTTGATCTTGCACATGATTTCAGAATGTATATAGATGATTAGAACTCGTATACTAGACAACCTGAGACTGCTCATTCTGGGGCGGGCTAGATGACATATGTCCCTCATAGGTTTTACAAATACTCTATTTGTTAAGGGACTTATCTCAATAAAGAAGACTTGTTGTTCGGTTCCTGCTGTACCTGGTTTAGACTTGTGCATTGTGATTCCTCCTCTTTGTCTCATTGTGATTCCTTTTCCCCATTCAACTTGGCAGTTTTCATGTATTTCACTATGAGCTGTACTGCTCTGCTCATGCACTGTATTAGGAGGTGGGGCAGATGTTTCTGGATTATATGCACCCATTACTGTCAAAGGAACTAAAACTCACTGTTGAATATCCAGAGAAGTAAATTTACAGGTATTTTTCTCCTTCTTTTGTGATAAGCAATGGAAAACATCTGAATTACAACTACGGTAAAGCTATTACCAAGGCTGTTTCAAACATTCCTTGATGATATATGATTAGACCACTATGTTGCACCTTGTATGATCCTCATTTTATTCTTTAATTGAAGAGACAGTTAAGCTGAATGAGTAATGAGTCACTTTGTTTTTGTTGTTGGTGCTTGTGAATGAATAAAGTGGTCTGGTGGCTGCTGTACTTTCCATGACTATGGAATCATAGAATAACAGAATGGTTTCGGTTGGAGAAGACCTTTAAGAACATGGAGTCCAACCATCATAGGTTGGAAGGCAGTAAGGAAGATGTGTGTTTTTGCTGAAGTTCTTGCTGCATTGCTAATTCAAAAAACTGATGTTCTGTTTCCCTGGAGGTGTGGGAGAGTGAAGACCAGGACATTTAAATGTTGTTGACTGTGTATACTTTAGCCAGTAAAATAGTACAGTAAAAAATTGGCAATTAATACAACAGTCAGAGTCTAATCTTGAAGACTTATTTGAAGACTTATTTGAGGCAAAGCTGAAAATATCACTTAAGACAGACAAGTCCAGAAACAATAAACAAGAAAGACCTTGTTTCAAAAGGCACTTAAAAACCACGAGGCAGTTTCAAGTTTGGCAGGAAGTGTTTGTAAATACGTATTTCATCCACATTACCAAAACAATCTTTTGGTCAGAATACTGTCCTTACAGTTTGGTGATCTGATTTCCTTTTCCATCTTCTGAAGATGGTAACTATAGAATAGTGACATTTAGAGTACTTAGTTTGTGAAGCCATATGTAGTTTCTTCTCAGAGAATACTGAAGATTTCAGAGAGCAAGGACTGGAACCTAAGTCTCCTGCTTCCCTGCTGA
>NW_010168374.1:56704-83912 GCF_000695765.1 Mesitornis unicolor
CAATAAACCCCAGAGTAAAAATGTCTCTAGTATTTACTATATGGCTAATATATAGTTATATGAAAGTTAGTGGCTTTACCACTCCCTTCTCCACATCTCACAATGTTTTTAAATGATTGAGACCTACTCAGCTAGGTTGGGGTTTTTTTGTTTGGTTTTTGGGTTTTTTTGTTTGGCTTTAGGAAAATATGAACATTATGGATGCAGCCTCCAGTTAGCCCTACCCCATAGAAAAGTAGAGTTCAGAAACCTGGTCTTCTATGCATGATTTCTGTTCAGGTCTCATCAGCAACATTAAATTCCCCATTAGCTTGCAGGAAGCCTAGATAACTAACCAGGAGTTCCAGGTGGGGCCAAGTACTCAATTTTCAAGAACTCTCATGTGCAAATCAGAGATACATCAGCAGATGCTGTGAATCTTTCCTTAAATATCTCTTCTGTATTTGAAATAGATCTTTCATCTGTTTATATATGACATGATGATTACATTAAAAAACTGCTAATGTCATCCACAGACAGGCTCAAGTGCGAGGTTTAGGCATGAATTTAGAATTTGCAATTCTTTGCAAACTTTTTGAGAACAAATTTCATAAAGAGAGGAGTCATTAACTTAGTTTTTTGTAATGCTGTCATATTGCATGGTGTTTGTACAGGTTACTACAGTCTTTTGCTGTGAATTTGAAATTAATAATAGCAACAACAATAATAAGTCCCTGGCCATCAGACCTAGTATATCACAAAGCCCTCAGAATCAATAATATGGCACCAACTGCCTTTGAAGTATTTATAGAATTTTAACAGATGAAATATTCAGAAAAGAGGTCTGAAATAGTTTTAAAATATCTCAAAAATGTATCATGGGACAACAGTTGAGGCTAGTGCAACCAGCAGAATTTTACATTGAATTTTACACAGAATTTTATTCCTGTGTCTCCCCACCTGATATTGCTGCTGGTCACTAAGAAGATCTCAAGAGCAGGGTGAGAACAGTGTCACAGAAATTGTCATTCTCCTCCTTTTGGGGCATATTGATGAAGACAAGAGCAGAAAATTGCACCAAGAATTTTCTTATGGTTTATTTTGTTTTGTTTTGTTTGTTTCTTTTTCTTCCTTTTTTCTGTTATCTTCAGAGCCTAAGCTTGGGAAGTTCAAGAAATCTATTAAGTGAATGATAGAAGAGCTAGTGTCCCAGAAGGAAGTATTGATGGGCTGTGTCCCAGAAGGAAGTATTGATGGGCTGTGAGGACTAAAACACTAAGTGACTTAGAACAGCAAACTTCCAAGTACCTATGTTGCATCTATAGCAGCGGTGAACACAGAAAAAGCAATCTCCTTTTATGCTGGAGGTAAAATATGTTCAGATGATGATAATGATGATGAGAAGGGGCATAGAATTTGTCATACTGGATCAGACAAATCCTATGTTCCTTCTCAATTGTTGAGTCTTGCATTTTTGCTGCCTTCAGGGGTGACCAATGTCTGATGCTTGAGGGGAAGTTGAAGAAAAGCCCTTAATGCACTTAGCTGGTTGTGGGGAAAGGAAGGTAGAGAAGGGGATATCTTCTTGACCACTGCAGCTATCAATTCATCCTCTGAAGCATAGCAATAAATTACTTTGACATTCAATATTGTTGTTATTACTCATAAAATTATTCAGCCTTTTAAAAGTCTTTCAGCGATATTTGATTTAATAATCTCCTGCTGGAGTTAATTCCAAAGGATGAGGGCATACTGTGAAAAGTATTCACTTTCACAATTTTTGCTGTAGTTTTGCCTTCTGTTTATTTCATTGCACATCCTTTATTGATTCATTATGGCATAGGGTTAAAAGTAGGGTCTTATCATTCTGCACTTCCTTAAAATAAATAGAAATGAGAGACCATTCCATTTTCCGATGTGAAATAAAATTCAAGGTACTTTCTTTTTGTATGTATGGTGAAGAGTTCAGCAGTTCTACTTTTCCGTACCTGCAAACAGAAAAGGTAGTGATTGCAAAATGTTCCATGATAAAAGAAAAACTAATTTTGTGTTTCCTCTAGATGCATCCTGGATGCATGTGGTGTATTCTGCATATACTTTTCCTAGTTGTCCTTTTCTTTCCAATCAATAGGTTGCTTGATTCCTGAAGACATTTCAGTAATACCTGATATATTAACATGGAAAACAATCCTCATCTATCAATTAATTTTTAACTGAGATTAATAATCTCCAAGTTTAACTTCTGCTCCAGAGTTTCACATGGAAATGAGAATAGAAAATATTACATTTTTAGAGGCAGAAGGGAACATTTTATTTATCCTGCCATACATACAACCTCATAAAAAGATTCCTATTTTTGTATCAAGCTATACATTTTGAAGGATCTGGAATCCTGCTAAACCTACTTCTTAGAATTAATTAGAGACAACTGCATTTATCTCTGTGAATGCTGGACTGAGATTCTTTTGGCATATTTTCTGATTATATATGAGACTGTCTTGATTCATAGTTGGGACTGCACTGTCTAGTATAATGTGAAAATAAAAGCTAAGAAATATGTACCCAGACATACCAGAACATTACTTCAGGAACACTTAATAGCATATCTAATCTTACAGTTGGTGAAAATTCCAAGAAATCTACATGCCCATATTTGTATATTGACAAATAAAATCTTAATTAACCTTTAGTACGAGTAGCTGACGAAGCTACTTTTCTGTGAAATAAAATCCTGTATCTATATTGATTCAGTTAAGCACAGATTTCCTTTTTTCCTTCTTCCATTTATAAATCAAAACTAAATTGTGTTTACCCACTATCTTTATTCCTTCAGGTAACTCTCAGGTAAGAGTGGGAGCTGTGCTGTGGGTTAGAGCCTGCAGGTCAGTGTGGTCAGTCAACCAGACCTCCTCCAGATGAGCTCGAGGGTCTTTCCATCTGTCCTCTTAGCTTTTCCCCAAGGCATGACAATTTGAGCAATAAATACAGCCTGTGCAACTTTCTATTTCTCTTTCAACACTGAAACCTGTCTGTTTTTGTAACAAGAAGATGAGAAAGGGAAGACTGAAAAAAGAATAGAAGGGCTTTCCTGAAGCTCCCTGTTGCTTCTCATCACCTCATCAATGAGATTAGTCACAGCAGTGCGCCGAATGGGTCAGCAAGGGAGAGGCTACTGAGCATCCCTGCTCCTCACTCTTGGCTGCTACCTCTCTCTGTAGGCTCCTAAACCCCAGTTTGTGTCCTTTACATTCCCATCATGCTTGAGGATTGAAAATCTACAGAAGTACTTCTAGTACCTAGTGTATAGCAGAAACAATTTTTCTCTGACTCTCTTTTCTGAATACATCTGTTAATCAGCCATTTCCAGAGAAATTCTAAAGGACTGAAAAGATTAAGATCTGCACAAAATGAAATTGCAAGTGTTAAACTGTTTTTGAAAATAGTACAGAAGGAGTTGATGTATCTTTTCAGAGATCTGTGTTTCCTTCGATAAGGTCTCTTTGGATTAGATGGTTTCATACATTTGCTCAGTATTTCCATATGTTCATCCAGGTGTGCATGTTTCTGTTTTAGCAATAGAAGTGTCCTCACTTCTGGCCAGCACCTGTAATCAGATCAGTGCTCCATCTGCCTCTACATAGTAGCCTAGTATTTTTAAAACAATCAGTCATTAAGTAGGTGATCCAGGTTCAATTCATTTTCTGCCTGAAGAAGGGTATTAGCTGTGTCCCACTGGAATGTGTTAAGTTCATAAAACTGTGAAGGAGTTCTTCCTCTATTTTCCCTTTTGAAGTTGTGTCAGTTTGTATAAAGGATTTCAAATTTCCCTGGCCTGAAAAGAGAAAGAGCATAGTGGTAAAATTCTGCACCTCAGTGTTGAGTAGCGTTGCCTCAGAGAAAGGCAAATGACTGCAAGGAATTTCTTTTATGTCCAATCATTACTTAATTTTGACCACAGAAATGGCCCTTAGAGCAGAAACTGGTATTTTCCAATTGACTAGGAAGGAGTATCTTTGTTTTCCTTCTATACAGAGTGTACTGGATATTATTTTGAGGTTGTTGAATCCTTCTATTCACTACAGTGGGTACCTACATGCCCACCTGAAGCGCTATATGTCACAGAGTCATGTCATTAACACTGAGTGTTGCAATACTGAAGCTTTTAGGCATTTAAGTGTTAGACTGGATCCAATCTGTGATGTCTTTCAATGTCTGACCTTTTAATTTCATGCTGTTTCAATCTCTGCTGGTCTAATTTGTGACAATATTATACTTTGTCTTCTCCATCTAACAGAAAATTGTTATGTACAAATCTCTTTTTTTTTCAATCAGTACTTTTCCAGCAATAATTATGGTTCTTACCTGATCTAGAGATTTAGAAGTTGGTAGCATGAGTTACTTTTCCTATTCAACTTTCTCAATGTCACGATAATGACATTTTATTAATCTAAGCACCTGCCTGTCCTCTGCAGTACCAAAATCACCTCTGTTCTCCATTCCTGTAATTTCATTTTCTTTGAGTCTTTTCTTCTTTTCTGTTAAACCACAATCATATCATCTGCATTTTCCTCACGCAATCTTTTTATTTCACATCAATGCACATCCAACAGGTTACCTCCTTCTGTGCAAATAGTACCTCTAATTGATAGTGAGAATCCACCCTCTCATTGCTTTTGTCTGTCTCTAATGTAAAGCTCATACATACAAATATATATGTTTTGTTTCCTGCATTACAGATGTGCCAAAAAACAAAGCAATCCATTTCATCTCTGAAGCTACCGAATCATGTGTTCTCAGCACTTGGAGAATCGTTAACAGCTGGAGATGGAAGAGAAGCTGATGGGTCAGGCTATTCACTCCTTTCTTATTTCCAGATTGTTCTCAACAATATATTCTTAACATTTTCCGTCCCATTTTTAAATGTAGCTTATTTTCATTCTACTTAAATAAAAAAAAAAAGTGAGAGACAGATTACTTCTTTATAGCAGAATAACTCTCTTTGATTCTCAGACAGCTCTGGCTTTTAGATTTATTTTATTGAGTGTACAGACTGAGATGAAGGGCATTTCACTTTTATAAAGAACTAAAATAAAGGTAATATGAAATCTGAGCTGTAATGGGAACCTGTTCAAAAATACTAACAAATTTGTGAATTTTCAAGTGCTGAAAAATGCATGATGACTTTGTGAAAGACTCTTACTTGGGACCTTTGGTTATAACTTCCACACACTCAGCCAGATAAATCTTATACTGCATTACAAATAGGCTGAATGCTCAGCTGTTATAAATCCAATATCTCTGCTGACAGTGCTGCTTGGCCAATTTGCACCGACTTAGGATCTGTCCTTTAGATCTGGCCATATGTTTTGATGATATGCATCACAAATTAGGACTGGATTTTCAGAAAATCTCTTTTTTATGTCACTAAGTATGGATAGGTGAGCAAAATTTTTAAAACATTAACAGCTCTGACTTATTAATGGCTGGTGCTTCAAAAATACACAGGACTCTGTTGTAAACTTTCCAGTTTCCTGACTATAAGAAGTTATACCGTAAGTGACTTAATCCACTATTGCATTGAGAAATTATAAAATTAAAACTAACCAGAAAATATTCAGGGAGTTAGAGTATCAAATTGATACTGAGAATGTATCCTGTCTTCTTATGTTTAGCCTATAAAATATTATACACTGGGTTTTAATTTGGTTCTGATTTTATTGGAATCAAACCAGATTAAGGCATAACTGGAAATGGGGAAACAAATTGAAAGGATGTCGGAGAGACAACAAAACTGATCAAATGACAAAATGAGGAAACCAAAACCAAAGGTAAAGAGCCAGGTCTCCCTGCTGTTGTGTGGCATGACAGGAGTGGTATTAAAAGAAACATATTAACAGCATGAGCTATCCTTAAAATTTTGTAGATTTGACATTATTAATTGAGCCTTACATGAAGAAAAGGAAGAAAAAAAATACCTGAGCAAAAGCCAGACAGCCACATGAAGGTGTACCAGCGGTGTCCAAAATTTTACACCAATAGGCAAAATTTTAGAATAGAACAAAAGGAAATTTCCAGAATAAAGAGGATATTAAGAGTGTTACTGTGAATTAATTGAGTTCGATTTTTTTGGTGATTAACCTAGCATATGTATTTCAGCTTTGTAAAACCAACTTAATTTAGCATCTCAAGTAAGCCACCATTAAAGGGGAAATATCAGAAAACAGCATACTTCTTAACTGAGAGGCAGAGTGCTAAACAGCAACCAGGCATGGACTTACCACGGGGATTGATTAAAACGTATCTGATACAAGGGAAACTGCAGTATCTCTATGCAAATCTGCGTCTCTCCCTTCATGATTGAATGTACAATATTTTGCAGATGGTCCCCCACGTCAGCACACTGAGGTCTTGCATGCAGAGCTGGGACCTGGTTAGATAACGCTGTTGTTATGACAAGCTTGCTGCAGGTATTAAAGAAACACTTAGTTGGCTAAAGTGTATTATAATTGATTCCACAGGTCAGATTTTAGGATAGAATAATTGTATCAGATTAAGGTTAAAAAAATAAGCCAGTGAGCCAAGTGTATGAGAAGCTGGTCATGACAGTCATTCATCTTTTAAGAACTGCTGTAAAGATGGGTGGGGAGAGAGTTTCTCAAAATGAGAAGACCATAAGATTCCTTCATAATGGAAATTGCTGGGAAACCTTAATAGGTGAACAGGTCTTAATTCCCAAATCACATTCTCAGGACAAAGTTGTATAATACACAACAGGTAACAGCACACTGTTGGAAGAGAGTTTGGTTTTAAAGTAAATGTCAAGAGCCTCTGTATTAAAAACAAAGAAACAACCAAACAACAAAACAATTCTTTTATAGCAACATGGGCAAATGTGAGGCCAGGGATGAGTGCAGAGGAAGAAGTGAATACTGCACAATGATGGCAGTGTTCACCCTTTACTGATTCAACCTGTACCACTTGCACTTCCCTGACAATCATTTAACATGCAACAGTGACTATATTAAGTATTTTTACTATTCCCTACAAAGTCACCCTGGAGGAATGGCGCAGCAGACCTGCTAAGGTTCTCAGCTTCTATGCTTTAAGCTCCATCTTAATTAGCTGGTGCGGTGAATGAAATTATTTTGCCATTCCCGTGTCCCAACTTGACAAACTGGGACTTGGCACTAGCTCAGTATAAGACACTCCAGGCAGCTATATATGGTATGTGTTAATGATGCTATTAGTAATACATTGCTGAATGTTAGCATGTTAGAGCTTGTAGTTTCATCTCTCTATGGAAGTGACTTGATTAATGTTAGAGAGAACTTTTAACAAAGGTATAATTTCTGTGACACTTTTATATTGCTGAAGAAAATGGATAATCTTCACATTTAATATTATTATGTTTAATTAAACAAGATGTGCCAGGCTTCCTTCTCCCCTATCCACTCATACACATGTAATATTTTCCTTTTATTTTTAAAAAGGATACTAAAAATTAAAGGGTCAGCGGTTCTCTTAATGAGTCCTCTAGTGCCTGGTCTGCAGAAGGCTGATGGATACCTTACAGTATAGCAGTTGCAGGGTGCCCAGTCACTGTGAGATGTCTCTTCAAAAGACTATTTCTGTAGATCTAGTCTTTTTATATTAAAGCTTGTCATTGGAATAACTAAGATAGATCTTCTAATGGGAGTAGTGACACAATGGGGACACATTCATCAATGAAGTAGCAGATAGGGTGTTTTCTGGAAGGGGAGATTGTTAATGATTTAATGGCTAGCCTACTAATTAAAAGTCAAAAGTAGATAAATAAGGGATAACTCTCATGATAATTGCCAAATTTATATATTTAGAGAAACCTAGCACATCATAAATATTAAATTGGGCTATTATCTGAAGTGTAACTGTGCCAGGGATCCATAAATAAAGACCTTAGGGAATAATCACTAGAAATTTTCATTATTTATCTCCTTCCACATTTTAACAAACAGAAAAGCTATGTCTTCTTTTCAGTGTAAGCCACAAAGGAAACATGCTCATTTTTTTGATGAATCTGTTGGGGAGAAGAAAAGAAAGAATAATGCAGTGGGAAAATGCAAACAAGAGAAGATCTACACCATGGAAAAATCTTTCCAGAAAAAGCTTGGTTTCTCTTTTCTTCTGAGCATTAACCTCCTATTAAGTACACTATGAGTACACATAAGTTTTATGTCAATGTGTAGCTTCATTGAGTTCAATTAAGCTATCTCAGATATCCACCCTGCTGAGAAAGCAACCACAGAGTTTTAAAAAGTCATCCAACACAGAAATATGACAGAAGTGGTGAATCAAGTAATTTGTGTGAATTTAATTGTTAGTCCTGCCTTGCACTTTATGTAATAATTTAGGCAAAGAACCTGAAGTTACCTAAAGGCCTTTTTAAGGGCTCTGTTATTGCTACTGCTATTAATGGGACTGTTTTACATCCATTTTTGCAAGACTAAATGTGTATTATGTGCACAATTTTATGCACAGTTGGCTTCACTGAACCAGGATTTTGAGCCGTTGGGACAGATCTTGCACTGTACAGACCTGGGAGTGTTGTCTTCTTGCCCCACTCAGTGTAGCCAAAAACCCTACTGACTGAACAGGTTAAGAAAGTGAGCCCCAAGTATATGGGGTAACTGTCCAGTCTTCTGTGAAATTAGAAGAAAGGATGGTGTTAATAATGCATGAGTACAGAATCTGTAAAGCAGTTTCATTTAGTGGAAGATCCAAGCTCATATGGATATCTCCATGGTGAATTGTCAGACCTCTTCCTCTGGGTTATTCTTGGAATTGCTTTGGTTTGGCCAGAAATTTTTCTTGATCCACCCATGGGAGCTTGAGCTCCCATAACAAGGACAAAATGTGGGAGAGATTCAGCAGCTTGACACCAGGCTATTGACAAAGATATACAACCACTGACAACTGGCAATGCTTTCCTTTGTATCCCTGGTATCAGTCCTATGGTAATCCGCATTGGCCTTTTGACTTCTTAAAAGGATAATATTTTCCCTTATATTGGATATTATACGAAACCTGGTAGTTCTAAACAGTTAAAATCCAACTAAGAAGTACCAAGAATTACTTGAGGGGAGTCCTAGCCAGCTATTACTGGTATGCTGAGCCATCAGTTCTTTTTGAAGCATGCCAAGTAAAGTTGGTGCAAAATCATTCACATAGTTGCCCAGGGTTTTTAGGCAGAAATGATATTCTGCTAGCTGAGATCCTGACTCCTTTCTAAATTCCAGTAGTTTTGAAAGGATAAAGTCCTGCAAGTTTGTGAAGCCGCTCATCCAATATGTGAGGCCAAGAGTGAAAATAGGACTCCTGACCTCTCTCTTCTTCCTCTTTTAGATACTTTTCTCTGCAACTGTGGGTAAAGTGCAGTAGTGGAATACTATTGCTATTAAGTGAAAAATGAGCTTTTACAGGAAGCCATGAAAATTAAAGTAATAATTAAATCTTCATATAACTTTAGGTTGTATTTTAAGTGCTTAGCTGAAAAATTCGTCTTTAACTCATGGCCCGCAGCAATCACATCTGTTATATTTTAGGAACAGAAAGCTAATGAGGTGGAATCTGGAGTACTGAGCTTAATTGGGCTTGTTTTGATTAAGTGAATGTGCTGGGAATATTTTACTCACTAGTATAAATTGCAAAATAGTCAACATAAGCCACAAAATTTGCAAAATCTACTGTGGGTAGTGTTAGAGAAAGTACTGTTTCCAATAAACAATAAACGGCAAAAGAAAGCGTCTGAGGTTTTGCTGCAAAAACTGTACTTTAATTTACCTAATTAGTGGCTTTCTATGGTTTAAAATGTTTTGCTCTTCACATACATGCAAGTACACACACACAGACACACACACAGATGTAATGTACAGTATACAATTGTAACAGCTTGTCTTTGGGCTGGGTAGATTAAGCCTGGCTGGCAAAGGCATTTAGAACTGCATAATCTTTATACAAGTATGAAAATTTGATGTATCCTTCATATAATACATATTTAGTAGAAAGAATAATTTTTTACAGCAGTTTTAAAAATATGTGTTTCAAGGGAGGCTGTGTACATGCAGTTTTTCTCATACCAGTCCTTATCACTTTGGGCCATGCTCTTAGATAATGTAAATCCCCATAACTTCATTGACTGTAGTACACTTTGCTGATTCACTCAATTTAGATCTGATCTCTCAAGTTCCCATGTGTATTCAAAACTTAGGAGGTGGAAAAAAATATAAGTAGTATATTTTAACAACATTAAAAACGATTTTAAATGGATTTTCTCTACATTAAAAAAATGCTACAAGCTGGATGCCTGGTATTTTACTATCATCTATAACTAGAAACAGATGCTGAGTCTTCAAAGTAAATGGAATATGAATGAAAAGTGGTTCTGTTTAGACTGTAGTAAAAAATACATCAACAAAATAATTTTTTGCCCAGTGCTTTCATTAGTAGCTCTCAAAACAACTTTCAAGTAAAAGTATCTCCATTTTTGCACATCAGTAAAGTGACTCCAAGAATTGGCTTGTAGAAAGCCAGTGACAGAGTTTCCTGATGATGATCTGTCCAGTGGCCACCTGATCTGTCATAGTCTATGGAAACTGACATGAGACACATGACAGTGTCATTTGACTTTTAAATCCTCTGGCTCTGTGGATTGAAGATTACAATGCTGACATCTTTACAGCAGTCACATATGTCAAGATACTTTGTCCAACTCAGGCATGGCTGTCTCCTGTGAAGCCTTTTCAGCTGGTAGATATTTTCCCCCTGACTCCAAATCCAAATAAAAAATTTAGGCTGTGATTTTCAATTTTTTTGAATTTCAGTGGGATTTGGTTATCAGGTTCTTCAAGACCTTTAACATCCCAGCTTTGATCAATGACTGTTTTATTGTAATTGACTAATACCCAAGAATCCTTTGAGAGCTAATAACTTCATTTAGTTACTTACTGGTTTTATACATTTCAAAACCTTTAGCCTCGGATGCAATTGATAGATAAAGGAGACATTCCCTCAGGTAAGTCTGTAAACAATTCCTGATCTCTCCAATATTGATGCTGGCTTTTTCTGTTTCACAGCTCACGAGGAGAGAATAGGGATAAATGCACTGAACATTTGAAGCACACTTTTTAAGGACAAATACTTAACAGCTCTCTGGTAAAAAGGTGATCATAATGTTTCAACAGGTTGGATGAAATAATTCTGTCAAACTGAAAATGCCACTGATGAATTGCAGCTCCTTCCACTAGGAAAGGAGAATGGTATTTAAACACACATAGACCTCCTATGTACTTCTAATACAGGCTAAGGGACTGACTGAACTCACAGGAAGACAAAGTACAATACATCAGGTGAGGTCTTGCTGAAGCAAGATCCTTCACTCTTGAAAAAAAAAATCTGTCTAATGGCCACAGTTATTCAGGGCTTTGGCTTTACATTTCATTCAGAACAGTGCACTGTTAGTTGCATTGTGACCCCTAACAGTATATTGTCTGATTGGTTCAATAATGACTCTGAGGAACAAGAGCAACCTACCGTATTATCAACTCCGCCTCCTGGGGTTTCCCTTAAAGGGACTTCCATTCAAGTCTGATCTAGAGTAACATATGCAATTACACTACGAAGAAGGAAAATGTGAAGGGGCAGCCACTGCAGCCTCAGGTCATGAGATGATTGCTGACTGTGATTAGGAAGAATTCCCCTCCTCTTAAATGAAGTATAATAAGAGTTCATATCTAGGGATTCAGGACTGACCATTGTTAAAGACAGGATATTCCCTGTGACAGTTCATGCAGTCTCTGATTTCCATTCTCTTCCTCTTTCAAAATGCAGCAAAAAAAAGGAAAACTTTCTACCTTCTAGGTGAAAAAAATAAAACCAAAACAAAACAGGGTAAAAGAGAAATAAATTTTACTGCTCTGCTACTCTGCTGCCCAACATTCTGCTACAGATTTTTCCTTTAAAAGTAATTTTGAATGTTTCCTTTTTTTTTTGCATAGACAGTATTTAATGTTTCTAATATTTGATGTAAAAATTCTGAATTAATTTCACTGTATTGAAACTACTAAATATGATTTCTATTTTAAGCATGTTGCTCTTGTGAAAGACCATGGTCTCTAAGGATTGTCTGTCAGTCACCTCATAAAATAAAAGTTATTATCAGTGGTGAACAATAGCTGATGACTTCAAGTTGAAGAAAGGTCAAGAGACTAATCACTGATATGCTTTCAGCAACTATTATTTCTAGTCAGGACTTAAGCAATTGTTAAAGGCATATTTTTTCAGCTTTAAAATTCATCCTGTTTTTCCTCATTTTCTGTAAAGGTGCATGCATGTGCCCACAAATCCATCTCTGGCTAGGTCTTTTTGTATCTGCCAAGTTTCACTCAAGCAAATGAACATGAAAATGTACCCATTTCAGAATCTAGAATATGAATAATTGTGACATTCTTGCATTGTGCATCAGAGGGGAGTAAGTAGATGGGGAGTCCCTTGTTCTGTTAGTAGCTACCACATCTGCAGCATTCCTGAGTAAATTTCAATCCTTCAGCACAGTTTTTAAGCCAAGACTCCATTACTCTGCTTCTGCTGGAATGCTTCTTCCATCCACTCTACTTAAGGGCATGAGATGCACTGTGGTTTCTCAAGACCTTTGTTTTGGAATTCATGCACTATAAAACTAGATCACCTTTTCTGGAGACACATCCTTTTTCTTTTGATTTTGCAAACTATGGAGTATTGGTAAAGTATGAGGCTGTTCAGATTCACGAGACTGAACAGAGCTGGTGGGATGTGCTGCCTCTGCTCAAACTTCAGTTAAAGCATGAGAAGTTTATATAGGTCATCAGTCTTCCTTCAAACTGAAGAAGCTGGCCATGCTTGGAATATTTAATGGAGGTGAAGATGCAGCCTGACAGATGCAGAGAACTATTCAGCCAAAGGTTGGTATCAGTTGAATCCCCTCATTGTTTCTGAATGTGTTTTTGAAAATACTGAACAAGTCATTGTTGGTAAATGACTGACTGAAATAGTCTGTATCTTCACTATAGATTTACAACTAAACACTAGAACAAGAGAAAAAGTAGGTTAAATTGATTTCATATAACGATAATCTTCCAGCCTTGCCTCACCTCTCACTCAAATAACCTTTGTAACTAATTATAAAGGAGCCTGAAAAATAAGAGCATTTCTAAGATGAAGGGTTTTAGAAGTCATCAGAATTATCCAGTGTTCAATATAGCCAAAATCCTATATGCTATTATGTTCTTGTGCCAGCAAGGCTGTCTGCAAGTTAGCATCTATAGAGCTATGAAAAGAACAAGAGGCAAACATTGGTATCATGAAACATTATATTGATATCCAAAGACATTATGGCAGGCTGGGAAATCAATCATTTCTAAGTGCTTTCTTTCTTTGACTTTGTATTAAATTCTGAGTTAGTGTAATAATTGGTGCTTTTCCTCCTTTTTCAGGTCTGGTAGCATATCCAGACACTCAGCTTCATGCACTCTTCTGCCAGACTACTCTGTTTTCTTCTCTGTCGCTTAAAAGATTAGAATTATGGTTTCACTTTTGTTGGATATTATTCTTTATGATGCAGATTTATGGTTACAAAAGGCTTATCTGTCTCCTACTCTATTTTTCTTAGTTTGGATGGTCTTTTAGATCCCTAGGAGTCAGGTTTTAAAGACTAGTTATGTTAAAGGGACTCGTCATTCTTGGAAAAAAAAGAGCCTAGATTCCTTCCTTTGCCACTTCTCAGATGAACTCTGTCGTGCTCCTGTATGCCTGAGTCTATGTTTCTGTTGGTCTTCTTCCTTTGCTCTAAATATAGTATCCCAAATATTCCTTTTTTTTTCTTTTTTTCTTTTTTAAAAAAAACAAGTTACCAAATGTTCCATACACATTGCTGTAGGGGAAATTCTGTTTCTTATGTTTAGTGACCTTCACCATATACTGCAAGGTCTATCTGTTTACTTACTTGGGCTTTCTTCAAATCAATAGCTCCCAACCATAGACCATGCACCATTAGTGAGTCATGGAGCGCTTGCTGGAGGTCCATAGAGAACTGCCTAGCAAAGCACAGGTTATTCTGCATTTCCAGCTGTTATCTTACATTAAAACCAGCTAAAATTATATTAAATAGTTTCTGAATCCCACTATTCAAAGAAAGCAATTGCTGCTGTTACACAAGGCTGATATCTGTTTGTGAAATGTTCTGTCTGTTGACTAGCAGGAAGGGAAAGAAGGAGTCAAAGGCTTGAAATGTGACCCATACCCCCGAAAATTCTGAGAACATTTGCTCTTTACAAATTCTCTCCCTCTGCTATAACCCTCTGATTGGCCTGTATGGAATATCCTTTTGAGTCAAATCAGTTTTATGATTTCTAAACTCTGATGGCTTTAATTTGCTGTAAATCTTTCCAGAGATTATGATACTTTGTACAGCATACCTATAAATAAGTTCTATGACAGCCTCATTAATCAGGCTGCATTTTAAAAGCATTAGCCTTTTCCCCCTCTGTTGAATCCACAGCTTATCTTTCCTCAATTATAATTAGTGTTCCTTCAAATCAATACTTTTTTTTTGCAAACTAGGGAGTTACACAAGATCTAGACTTGATTCTTTATCCTCCAGCTGATGAACCCCAATATTTGAGGGGTGTTTGAAAACTTGATTCCACATTAGCATATTGCAAATGGATTCTATTTTAAGCAGGGGTAAGTCTAAAGAGATCAGTCACACTACTGTAAAGCTTTATTGTGATGATACCTGGCTCTGAGAATGGAGCAAGAATTGGGCATCTGTAATTTTTTTTGAGAAAAGTAGGTGACCCAAACAGGAATATCAAATGCCAGCCTACTGGAAAAGAAGCCATGTGAAATTGGTCAGCACCTGGAAACCTTGCTCTTACTGTTAATGGAAGAAACATTAGGCCACTAAAAAACTATTATATAAAATACTATACTGGAAGAGCTTCAAGAGGAGATGGGAGAATGTCCACACTCCATATCAGCTGGAAACATTGTCATTTGGATTTTAAACACTGAGAGATAAAGATATCAGAAGAAAACCCACTAGAGAAAAAAATACGGTTCCTAGGATTTCCAGACTCCTTGCCAAATATTCTGATCAGTAGGCTAGTGTGTAAGAGTTATCTTGTGCAAATATTTACAAGTTAGTTATCAAAGTCCAAGGCTAAGACATTTGTTTTACCAGCAACATGGATTTAAAGCATGGACTTAAAAACATAACTTTGAAAAATACATCAGTTCTTTCACTGCATGTGAAGGGAGTACAAGATACAAGCTTGAGCAGATTGCTATGCCTTGTGCCAGTATTACTGTGCCAAACATAATGTTGCATAGAATTGCTTCCTAAACTCACCACTAACTAGTGGTGAGTGTCCTCCAATCAGTGGAGGACAGATACTGTGACAGGCTGATTCATAGGGGAAATCTTTGGATTATGTGAACCAACCTGCAGGAGTGCTTGACTCCATCAATAGTAAAGAGAGTTAAGGTGAATAATAAGATGGTTAATTTCCAGATACTCAGCTCATTTGAGATGAATCCAACCCCAGATTTGAAAACATGAGAGTACTTGCATGTCATATAGCTGGTGAGTTTCTCAGTTCTACCAAGACATCAAGGCATGTGCAGAAGAACTTAGTCAGGGAACTTTCAGGTACTTTCAAAGGTTAGAAAGCAGATGAACAGAATTTTCCAGGATCTTAATTTTGGGACTGAGTAGTTCAAATTTGTTTACACTTTTTTTTTTTTTGCATTTTCTGTATCTGCCCAAGGGTGCCAATGTCACAAAGACAGTCACTTGCTAAATATCTCTGAGCACATTCAGTTTAAATCTTTACGTGATAATAACATGAAAAAGAATTAGCATAGGTAAAATAGGTAAATAGGATTCTTTGTATGGCAGATTTTGGAGAGTAGAAGAGAAAGTAACAGATTCTCAGCT
Organism: Mesitornis unicolor; assembly: GCF_000695765.1. Classification (NCBI taxonomy): domain Eukaryota; kingdom Metazoa; phylum Chordata; class Aves; order Mesitornithiformes; family Mesitornithidae; genus Mesitornis; species Mesitornis unicolor. The sequence goes on from NW_010168374.1 coordinate 72,693, forward strand.
GATGGAGGCGGAGCACAGAGTGTCATGTAACACTCACTGGCAGAGTATCGCACCAGAACTTGTGAAAAACCAATAGAGGATACTGAAATGCATTTCCCACCAGTGCTATCACTGGAAATCATGTAAAGGCAACCTTCACATCCATCTTCACCACCTTCTGTGTCTAAACATATCCACAGCTATAATGCACTTCACTTTAGTTGTTAACAAATGACTAATCTTGTCAATAAATTCTCATGGCCAGTATGATTCTGTCTTCACCTAACCCAAAAGCTGTAGCCTTCTGTCAGATGTATTGTCCACTGAATTTGATACTTGTCTGGGAAAGCAGGAATACTTTATCCTTTTTTTTTCTTCACTGATGAGTCAAGTAATTGACAGGACCCTGGAGGTCAAGTGTGATGAAGACCAGTGGCTACAATTGAAAATGAAACTGTGAGCTGATCTCTTCTGGAAATTTGGCTTGTAGGTATCCCTTCTCCCATCTCATCATGTCAAGTCATGAAAAGGTTAGGTCATACTGTGAGAAACAAGTAAACAAGAAGATTGAAACTAGTCTTTATAAAGAACAAAAATTTGTATCTACTCAACAGAACTTCACCATATCAGGCCATGTGAAGGTCTGTGACAAAGATTCCTGCTCCAACAGATGGACAACTTTACTAAAATGTGTAGTGAAGTGCTACAAAAAGACATGATAAATGATATGGAAGGAGTAAAGGAAGTGAGAGCTAAGCAGAGCTGGAAAGGGTCAAAAAGAAGAGAATAACAATGGAGATCTGATGGGTTTTCCTGTTCTGTCAGCTTCTCTTTTCAGAGTTAAATTTGGTGACAATGAGCAATAGGATTTTATTTTCTTTTTTTTTGTATCTGAGGTTAAAATTGCAAGGTGACTTTGTCTTTTATATGAGTTGTTAGGGGAAAATGTGTGTGATGTACGCAGTTTGTGATGACTGAGAATGTTTGATCACAGGAAGGGACAACAAAGAGGAGAGGGAAATTTTCAGGATTAACTTCAGAAACTTTAAGAATTACATATTTTGAATCCAGCCCCAGAATTCTAATTAATATATTCAATACAATTATATTATAGACTAGAATTTGTCCATGGAAGTTTTGCTGATCCTTTTACTGTCCGTTGCTGTAAATCATGACAATATGCACAAACAGGTTAACAATGACTCTACACAGTGCTCACCCTAGCTAGAAAAACTCTGTTCTCACTCACCCTTCAGTTAAAATGTGAGCAAAGTGAATTGTAAGGTAGTGTTATGCTTAGCACCTATCTAAGCATACACTGTTCTATGCTGTGCCATGTGTGGATACCAAGCAACCACAGGGAAAAGGCGAGCTGTCATTGTAACACATGAAAGTTATTAATGCCTTTTTCTCATTATAGCTCTTGAACTCGGAGACTGTACTGATTGGAATAGGGTTACACTACTGCTGACTTCCAGTCTGTTGTTGTCTCCATTGCTTTGGATGACCTTCCTTTATGCTGCTCTGATGTGCCCTACCTGAATAACTGGGAGCTGACCTTCCTTCAAACACTTTCCTGTGAGTGCCCAGAGGGTGGCAACAGCCTTCTACAATTCACTGAGAAAGATTCGTGAAGAAGCTCATCTTAATGCAGCATCAAAAAGCAGGTGCTCTGCTTCTACAAGCCCTAGCTAAATGTGTGGATGCGTGAATCCTGGAAAGAGCAAAGTCACTCAGCTATGGTCTTGCAAAGTGAATGTTCACATGCATGCTGAAGTACTGCATGTGTTGAAATAAAGAACAGAATCTCTCTGACAAAACATGAAAATCTCTTTTTAAAGGAGGGAGAGTCACTCCATGGAATATCAGGCAAATTGCATACTAGCATGGCCTCATTTTTTCCAATTACTATAAGAAAATCTGTAGGATAGCTTGAGTAACCAGTTTCAATGTAGACATCTTCACTGTTGTTTTCAGTGAGGGAGAGGGGATTCAATCTGAGATTAAATCACCTACCTTTAGCAGTCTACAGACATACTATAAGCTCATTACAGTTAATGGAGAGCAAGGGCTTGCTTCAGATAGCCACACAGGTACATCTGAGACAACTCAAAAAAATTCAAGGAATCCACACCACACCGGCAGATAGAAGAGGGGTCTTAAATGAAACCTTTCCTTGAGCTAGTAACAGCTGGAGCTAGGTGAGGTCTTCTAGAGTATCTCTGTAGACAATTGTATTCAAGCTGTTGAATTCCACCTCCCAGCACACATTTAGACTTTTCCACATGGACTTTAATTTAGATGACATTAGTTTAAGCAGGAGCCTATCCATGAAGCTGGATGAGATGAATCCCATACAAGTGATAGGAAGACCCATGTCAGTTTTGCAATGGGAGATGTTCTTTTCATAGGTGTCTCATCCTGCCTTAGAGGAGTGACTAAAGTTCTGTGAATCCCCATGGACTAAATTAAGGTATAAAAGCACCAAATGATCAATTAAATGTTTAATTTATAATGTAAACAATTTGAACCTATAAAAGATAAACAATTTGAATTTGGAAAATGTAAAAACGGTTGGCAATGTGTGTTCTTAGTGGAAACATTTTGTAAGAAGGAGGAAAAGAGAAAAGAGTGATAGGAAAGAGATAAGGGAAGATCACCACACCTGGATCCAGTGATGATTCCTCAATGACAATGACGGGTGTGAATATCCTCCAGTGGTGGGGGCACACATGGCTCCATGAGTTAATGCCTTTTATACAGTCCAGTCCCTCGAGGACTTCTGTAACTCTTGGTCTGCTATGCAGGCACCATCATGTGTGGGGAGGTGGCTGTGAGTCTCTTCCCCAAATTAGCTCTGTATGACCATGGTGAGTTGTCTTGCTTGGCAACACAGAACTGCGCATCCTTGAACAGGCAGATCCTCTGCTTCCAACACTTAACTTCCTTCACTTAGCTTTTCTTCTGCAGAACTTGCAGAAGCTGTCTTTTGTTATGTAGAACCTGCTTCGCACATCATTAACTCTTTCAGTCTCTCTCAACAGGTACCAACAATATTTCTGCCCTGTGAATTTCTCCTTCTCTAATGAGTATGGAGAAATATGGAATTACTGGAGATAGTCCAGCAAAGAGCCATGAAGACAATTAAGGGCCTGGAGCATCTCTCAAATAAGGAAAGGATGAAAGAGCTGGAACTGTTCAGCCTCGAGAGGAGAAATGATAAAGCTACACCCTTTCCTACTAATTAAATTCCTTGCATGTATTATAGCACAAATGACACATTTTTCACTGGGTATTTTATTCCTTATCTATTTTAAAAGAGAGATTAACTTACGTAAGTGTTTGTGTGTCTGTCTGTCTGTGTATTCTTTCAAGAGAAAATATCCCCGAGGAGGAAAACATGCTGAACTTTTGTACAGTAGTCAAGGCAATTGCCAATTCAGTTATACCACAGGCATCTTTCCTCCCATTTTGGACAGTTTCTTTCATTTTTTCACATCATAAATGTGTGATCTAAACCAACAAAGATAGATGAACTTAAAGAAAAAATGGCTTTTAAACAAAATTCAGGAATGTCCTGAACAGGTTGCTTGTGCCACCACAGTGCTAGATGTTATCATCAAACTATATAATCTCAATGCACTGAGATAGTTTGGATCATGTTTTGCTCTACAGATAGGACAGTATAGCCTAACATTTGGCCAAATTGCCTTGTAACTACAAATTCAGATTTGATTTTTTCCATTTGCCCATTTGTTCTGGATAAATTGAAGCCAAAGATCCTTCCTTCCTAGCATTTTCTGCAACAAATTCAATTTGTATTGCTGTGTAATAATGAACTGACAATAAATGGTGCAAATCTGCCAGTAATTGGCAAGCAAATGCTGTCTGAATGTGATTATGTTTATTCGTATAGAGCTCAGGTCTTGCAAAGGCACACATTTTGTGCAGGAGTGTTCAGGGCATTCAAATATCTGCAGGGCTGTCCCTTGACTGACTGCTGAATCTAGAAAGCAAAGGTGTGTGCCCCAAGTCAGTTCAGGGCAGTACAGGCAAAATTTAATTTTGCTGCTCTGAGGACAAAGAGCTGAGACTCAGTCACATTTACACCACAGCAGCGGGTGAAGCAGAAGTGGTGAAAGGAAAAGCTGGGGAAGAAAACTTCCCAATCAGTTCTTCTGATTCCACTGCCTCTAAATGGAATATAGGACCATGGCTTTGCCTTGAGGAGCAATCTATGTTGATTTCTCTATACACATTGCTGCCCAGCAGCACCTACCTCCTCTCACAGCTCCAAATTTCCTTCAGTGGTGACTTTAGGAAAACAGGCATTAGGGTTATCTTGGCTTTTTTTTTTTCTTTCCTCCCCTGTCCGTTACTTAAGGGAATTGCCTACCTTGTTTATGTGTAGATTAAGTAACTTCGTATGTCCAGGAACGACACAAACAAAGAAACTTCCTCATGGCCAGATTAGTTCTAATATCAAGAATGTCTTACAACTAAAAAGAAGAAAGTCTGTGTCTTTAGTCTGTGTTTTTACAGCAGAGCACTATGCAGACAGAGAAAGAAGTTAAGCATATTGCTAGCAGCATCCCAGGAATTAGCCCTGGGTAATAAAATTTCTAACTCAACATGGATAAGCTAGTGCTTGCCTAACTAAATTACCTGATTATTCTGATATTGGCTGTTGAGTTTGTATAAAAATTTGTATTCATACATTTTAACATTGAACTCCCAGCTGAATTTAGTAGGGAACTCTGTAGAGAGAACATTGGCAGGCTACCCCTCTGACTGAGCAGGGATGTGGGAGGCTTAAGTGTGTTCTGGGTAATGTAGTCTGATTTCTGTTTTAATGGACTGAATAACTAGAGCAGGCACTTATGCTAAATGACCCGGCTGAGAACTCAGCAGCCAGTCAAGGTAAGAGAGAGTTTAAGATAAAAGTAATAATCTGTAAGCATTTAAATCCATTGTTTCAAATGAGAATATAATGTCTAGTGCCAGAGCCCAAGAGAGCAGGTAGGAAATTTGGTTCTGTATCTACCCTGCTTGTGATTTGCTGTGTGATCGTGTGATCTGGGGAATATTCCCAGGTGCTGATTTAAATGTCCATAAATCAGTTGTATTATAATTTATTTTCTACTTGGGAAACCTTGGTAGGAGAGATTCTGGAGCTTAACTAATGTTCCTGGAGTACATTAAGATTGCTGAGTGAGTGATATTCAGTAAATATAACATTTAGAGACATAAGCTTAATCTATCTGAAGTAACTCAGGAGGATCTCCATTGCAGCCCACTGAGTTGTAATGCCACAATGTTAGCATGAGTAAGATCACTTTGCATTCCATCATTAGGGAAAAAAAAAAACCTATCTCCTCCCAGCTTTGCATGCTGGGCTGCTGCTAGTGCGATTGCGCTAGGTGATAATTTCAGGTGAGCACTGTTTCATATCCACGTTACAGGGGCAAATGACTGCACAAGAGACTGCCACTGTTTGCAAAGCCATGAAGAAACCTCGACCAATGGTGACGTGTCTCAACATGGCTAGGGAGTAAAACCATTCAGGATCTCATAAGAAGGAGAGAAGCCCAGCAATTTGTAAACTTGATGTTCTATGTCAATGACATATCAAGGTAATACTATTTTTTAAGAGAAACGCTTTATTCTCCTGATGCTTAAAGGACTCAGGATGGAGGAAAAGTCACCAAAACAGACTTGGACTTGCAATAAATGGGAGGAACATTTTCTTCTATATTATTTTAGACATTTTTCTCCAAAGCTTTCAGATTTCAGTCACTAGTCCACTGAGTCAGGGGAGAAATTGATTTTTTTTAAAAAAGTAATATAGCATCCCAGTCAAAACTGAATTGAATTCAAGACCATTCAGGGTCATATGAAGCTTTTAAAAGATAAACATTTTAGAAAAATGCTGAAGGGAGTTTCTAGTATTCATCCCTTTTGGTACATGAAGTTTATGTGCTTCTGACAGACAGAAACTAAAACAGACTAAAGGAATTTAGTGAAAAGGTGACCTGGTGAAGTATGTTTTTTTTCCTGTTCTTCTGGGAGCAAAAAAGGAGGGTTAGCTTTCAAGTTTCAATCATAACATCAGCAGGGTTAAGAGGAGAGCTAGTTCAAAGAACACAGTTCTAAAGAAATTGAATTTTGCCATATGGTCTGCAGTGAGCAGTGAGCCTTGGTGTGTGTGTAACCTAGTCACCTAGATAAGATGGTGCTGCATCTGCAGTGGGTGAGCAGGAACCTATATTCCCAATAAATTCAGAGAAGAAAGCTACAGGGTGATCCAGTCGTCTTAAATTCAGCACAGATTTTCTTCTCACAGTGCAGGAAAATAACAAAAAAAGCATGCTACCTTGTACTCATAGCCTCAAAAAGGAAGGTTCCCTTAGAAATTGAAAAGATGTCAGCATTGTCCATTCATTACCACTCTGTCACCTGTTGCCTAAGGAGTGTGAGAGTCCCTGATCCCCTCAGCTCAGCCATATCTCCCGTGTCTGGCAGAGGGCTTGGACCATCAAGTAAAAGCCGAGGGAAGTAATGTAATTTGCAACAGAAAGAAGCAGATTGAGGCTCCAGAGTATGCTCTCTGAGGTATTATGCATCTGGTTCAAAACTGCCTGATTCCTCCTGATTCCACAGTGTGGAGCATGTGACCACATGGGAATGCTCACCTTTGTACTTTGACCCTGTTTAACTTTCCATTGCAGGTGCAGCCTCAGGTCCACTCTAAGAATTAAATGGGTTTATTTACAAAACTGGTATTTCTGCACATGTGTGTATGCAAGCAAATTTCAGAGCATGGCTAATGAATGGTGAAATGTCTGTGCTTACAGAGACAGAGAGTATTGGAGAGCAGGTTGGCAAGTTCACTGTTAAAGGATTACTGAGGGTCTAGGTTCCTAAGTCCAACTTGCATAAGTTTAAATGAACTGAGCTCCTTCCTTTTTTTGATTTTTTTCTTCCTCAAATGCCAAAAGTAAAAATAAAAATATGATCTTGTTTTAAATCTTTACATCAGTTTTGGATTTATATGGACTGAACAATCAACTTTATCAGATGTCCTACTGCTCTGATTCAGTAAAATATTTGAAACTAAGTTTGAATTCAAGTGCTATGGACTCTGCTTTCCTGAAGAGAACACAACCGCCTTGCAAGCTGGGAACTTAAAACCTGAATCACTTACATTTGTTTTTAAACTCCAGAAGATCTCAGCCTCAAAAGAGAAATTAGTTGTGTGAGATTATTTCTACCTATTGGTACACAGAGCATGAAAACTGAAATGCTTTCAGATAGGATCTGAACTAGAATATCTATATATCTATATATCTAGAATAAATGCTTTTGTCATTGGGCAAAAAGGAGCAATGATAGCCTTTGGAAGCAGGGTGGAGAGGGTTGAGGAAACTGGCTTAGATGCTTAAGAGTGAAGAATATTCCTAATGTCCCCCACTCCCTATTTCTCCTGCCCTCAAAGGTAATTGCTTACTCTTCTTTAAAGATGAGGGATTTATATACTAACTTTATCTTGAACATTTTTTCCTCAGTTCCATGTTTTGTGATGGATACATTTTCAGGTCTTTCTCACTCTCCCTCCATTAATTCAAGAGCTTTGTAGCTGTGTTAAGATGTCTTAAAGTATGTCTAGTGTTAGCAACAGTATTACTTATCTTTTGTGGTGCCTACGAGAGGATTACCATAACCTTGCTTCCAGTGCAACCAGTGAACATAAAGATGCAGCATCAAGGTGTGTGAAAGCACACTGCAACATGGAGCACATGTCCCTGTGGATAGAGATTGGATGGAAGAAAAAAAAGAAAAAAAACCCCACTTTTTTATATTGTTCAAAACACGACAGTTCTGTTTGCATGGGACTCAAAGGACTATCTGCAAGGGGTAGACAAGCCTCCATATCACTAGTTTCAAAAGTTCTTTATTCACAGCACAATTTTTACTTCGAACCAGCTGTTCAAGTGATAGAGCCTGGACAATACCTTCTGTTGTTTTCCTATTTGTTTACATCCTGCCAATTTCATGTGTAACACAAATGTCATCAACAGCAGTGTTGTGTCCTTATGATAGGGAAAAGACAAGCTTGTACAGACTTTATTTCTGTCTCTGAAAATAGGCAGGATCCTGAGACAGCATCTATACCAACAAAATAAATAGCAGGAGCAACACTTTTTTGACCCTGAGGCCAACTGGCACTGTATAGACACATACATCCTACTGAACACTAATATTCCAAAATGGGGAGGCTGTGTCCTAGCTGCCTAATAGGAAGTGCCATTCCTTGGTTCTGAGAACTCCTTGAGAGAGTCTAGACCTGCTCTGGACAAAAGTGTGCCAAGAGCTGTGTGAATGACTGAGCTGTCTGGTGTTTGAGCCCTCACACTGTTTCATGCACTGGCATAAACTTGCCTTAATGCTCTATTGTGGATTTCGGATACAAGTTTTGTATCTCACTGTCGAGTTGAAGTTCTGCTAGTCAAGGGTTTGGAGATAGGCAGGGTAGAAGACAGCTGCAAAGCACAGATCAACTAGTTCAGAAAATCATTGGGATAACACAAAACACACAAAAATATGCAAATAAGACATATTCTGCCTTAAGAAAATAATATACCAATGTTAGATGTGGGGTTTGCATTACAGAATTTAGTTTTCAACATGGAAGTAAGAAAACTGAAGAACATCCTAAAACTCTTAAAATGTCCTCTATGTTTCTATAAAAATGTGCAAGTTAATTTTCTGTTTATATTCACTTTTCTTGAATGAGCTAGTACTTTTTATATACTGGAAGAGCTTTTGTGTTATAGCTTGCTTTCTGTTTGTGTGAACTGGCAATGAATACTACAGCATTACTTTGGAAGGAAAGATGCTTCATTTTTCTTAAACAGACTGGAAGTCCATTGTGACCATGAAATCATTTGGAAAAGCAGCTAGAATGGAGGAAAATACTTCAGTGCAGTACAATGTTCTATTCACTGATAACAGGTGACTTGTACTTGATCATAGCCTTGGATTTCTATTTGCAGTATGATTGTACAGAATGAAAAGCATTGGAGAGTTGTAGATAAATTTGGTTCAATTATATGGTAGAAATCTGGTTGCTTTCTATGACAGAGTGACCCGTTCGGTTGATGTGGGGTGAGTGGTGGATGTTGTCTACTTGGATTTTTCCAAGGCTTTTGATGTGGTCTCCCACAGTCTCCTCCTTGAAAAGCTGACAAACTACAATGTAGATAAGTGGTCTGTGTGGTGGGAGAGGAACTGGCTGATGGTCCATTCCCAGAGGGTGGTAGTAAATGGTTCATTCTCTAACTGGCAACCAGTCACAAGTGGGATCCCTCAGGGATCAATATTTGGACCGATGCTATTTAATATCTTCATTAGTGTTCTGGATGTTGGGATCAGGAGCTCCCTGATGAAGTTTCCTAATGACATCAAAATGAGTGGGATAGTAGACATTCCAGAAGGGAGAGCCACCCTCCCGGAAGACCTGGACAGTCTGGATGAGTGGACTAGCAGGAACTGTATGAAGTTCAACACAGACAAATGTAAGGTCTTGCATCTGGGAATACATCATCCAGGACTGCAGCTGAGACTGGGTTCCACCTGGCTAGACAGTAGCACTGTGGAAAGGGACCTGGGGGTCTTGGTGGAAGAAAAGCTCAACATGAGCAAAAAGTGTGCTGCAGCTGTAAAGAAACCCAACAGGATGCTGGGTAGCATTAAAAAGGACATCACCAGCAGTGATAAAGAAGTCATTATCCCACTCTACTCGGCACTGATCAGACCACACCTTGAGTACTGTGTCCAATTTTGGTCCCTGCTATACAAAAGGATGCAGACAGGTTGGAAGCGGTCCAGAGAAGGGCCACAAAGTTGATCAGAGGACTGAAAGACCTGCCGTATGAAGAAAGGCTGAGAAAATTGGGCCTGTTCTGCCTTGGGAAGAGAAGGCTTAGGGGGGACTTTACCACCATGTGCCAGTACCTAAAGGGTGGCTACCAAGAAGACGGAGACTCCCTTTTCACAAGAAGTCACATGGAAAAGATGAGGGGTAACGGACACAGGTTGCTTCTGGAGAGATTCCGACTGAACTCCAGAAGAAATTTTTTTACCATGAGACCAATCAGACATTGGAATAATCTCCCAGGGGAAGTGGTGAATTCCCCTGTACACTGTTCAGTTTTAAGAGTCAGCTTGACAGGGTGCTGACTCAACTCATTTATACTATACTTTTACCTTGAGAGGTTGGACTAGATGATCCTTGTGGTCCTTTTCAACCTGGGATTCTATGATTCGATTCTATGATTCTATGAAATTTTAATTTCTGAAGCAAAATTGAAAATAAAAGATAAGAGTATAACTGGCTTTATTTCTTCTATTAAAAAAACTGTAAAAAAATCCATCTGTCCAAAGGCTAGAAAGGAAATTAGGCCTTTTAGCTATTAGAATTGAATATGTCAATGAGACATAGAGAGAAGTAGAAATGTGCATTAGGCAGTGTCAACAATCTTGACAGGTAGGTTGTTCACGGGAGTGATGTTTCCACTGAACTGGCTTAGAACAAAAGGAAAAACAATGAGCAGTTAGCTTTTAAATAATGAAGAACTGTCTTCTTTCATATTTGACTTACTTTTGGTTTATGGTAGACTCAAGTAGAAGGCATCTTGAAAGGGCCTATAGTACTGGATGCCATAAACAGATCAAGACAGAAGTGCCATCTCTGATAGTGTACAATTTAAAGGTGTGTCTATGCTGCATAGTGAATGTTAACGAGATACCCTCAAATGTGTTCATGCAGAGATAACTCCAAAGCCAGGAACAGGATCTGCTTGAACCAGAGAGTACTGTTGACGTTCCCTCAGGTGCAACCTCATGCTAGCACCACTTTCATTCTTCATGCTGGTGTCTCTAAGGAAAGCTGCAGTGTGTGTTTTGGCACACTGGTACATGTAGGGCTTTGAGCATCAGGTTCCACAGCAACTGCCTGAAACATCAATGCTGTGCTGTGTGCTCAAGAGTTAGACTGTTCCTCCAGGCCATCAGCAGAGCTGGAGCTGAGGAGGAAGCTACAAGACAACAGATGGTTTCAAAATGTAAACACAAACAAACAAGCAAACAAACAAATAAGACCTCCAGAAAACAGATGGGACAAACCTAAGTGGTATGAGCATGACTAGGATGATGTGGACTGGACGAACGGGTAGTGAGGTG
>NW_010168375.1:0-2171 GCF_000695765.1 Mesitornis unicolor
AGTTAAAAAGGGAACGGAAAACAGGTTATAAGGACATTGCATGCCACACCTGCTAGAATCTACCTTCTTTAAGCTTTTGGATCATGAAACACTTCCATGTCTGGGTATCTTACAATAAATGTAAAATGTAAATAAATGGCGAAGACAGAACTGCAAGCTTCTCCACAGCACATTTAATAAAAATTAAATAATTGTAATTTACAAAGTTCACAGGTTACTCAGTAAATCCCACTAACAGCATTATCCAGTAACTTAAGAATCTTCCTATATTTTATAATGTGCATAAAAATGCATTAATTGATTTACGTATTTTGCATAGTGTCCATTAAAAATTTTACTTCTGTGGCCCAGATAATTTCTCTTCCACCTTTAAATCCAGAAAGAAGCATGTGAAAACTAGAAAGTTAGCATAGTTGCTAGAGCAAAAACAAATGCTGAATTTTGCCCTGATCCAAGGAAATATAAGCTTAGTACTTAAAGACTGTCTTATATATAGTTCCACTAAATATACAGATCAACCTAGTAGCTTTATGTCATCCATAGGCTCATGTACTCCTTTACAGACGACTCCTGTAGACTGTATACACCAGTTTTAAGCTGTATGTTCACAGAAACAGCACAAACAGTTGAAGGACAAAAGATATGTCAAAATAAAGGTAGTAAAAGCATGCTTAAATAGGATGTTAATGTGTGACTATTCATAACAAAAAGCTCCAATCAAGGATAGCATTTATTATTTCCTTATTTATTGAATTTATTTTCACCCACCTTGTCAGCATCATGTAGGTGGCCAAGATTGGAAATAGCTACAGACAAAGCTTCATCAATATCTTCCACAGTTTTGCTGTCCTGGGGAAAGATTTGCCAATGAATATAAAGTTGGTTGTATGGCTAGAAGACAAGATGGGCTACACTTACTGTCATTTTCACAGAGAGGCATTTGATGTGTGTGACTTATGATCTGTGTAAGGCTCTGAGTAGCTCTATAGCTGCAAAAAGGCCCAAAACACTTAGCTCATCTGAATTACAGTGAGAACATTTACATGGTAGTATTTCTGAAATGTGGATTCTAATATTTTGTTAAATACATGCAATTTATATGCATACACACATACACTCAAACAACATAAGACATGACAGGATATGAAGGAAAAGCAAAATAAAGTTATAGTACAGAGGAACGAAAATATGCAAGATTTAAGAATGGGAATACTACAGCCTAGAAAAAAAGTAATATATTTAGGAATATCATTTGGGAAAAACCAACAGAAATAATTAAAATGTGATAAGCTCCCAGTATTACACTGATGCATGAAAAGACAATAAAATACTTGCATATGAATTGGCACAGAAGCAGATGTACATACAGAAATGCCTTCTTTTGTCACTGGCACAACTAGAGCTAGTGTTAAGAGTACTGGTTATTTTGCTAAAAGCAAAATGAGATCATCATCAGCTGGGGATGCCCCAAAAAGTCAGGGATGCTGATGTGTAAGTTCATCACTATTAGGCAAACAGTTCACCTTGCCAAAAGGCAACTTAAGTAACACGTAAACATCTCCAATTTCTAAAGGGTTCCTCACTAGTGTTAAGGAGAACAAACACAAACTAGAGAGAAATTAAAGCCTAAGAGTTCGGAAACCTGAAGTAGTTCTGCCTCTGGCTAGACACTGGTATAAGTGAAAGTAAGCGCTGCCCACAGTCTGGGAGAGAGCTGTTAGTCACACACACCATTACAGAGTTCATTAAAATGTTTGTTGTCACATTCATCTCTAGAATTTTCCAATCTGAAAATCTCAGACCCGTTACATCTCCTTCACACAAGCAGAAAAAGGGAAGAAAATTCTTCTCCTATTATGACTTAGATGTTAACTATGTTAGGAGTACTTCCCTATGACAACTATTCCTACTCTATTTTGAGCAGATGCAAAGAAACAAACAAGCAAAAAAAAATCATGGAATTACATTGCTCCCTCTCTACTTCGTGGTTCTTATTATGATCAATGATGCAGTAATAAAATCCTTCCAAAACCCAAAAGGCATGGATATGCTAATTCAGTGATGTAAGAAATAATACTGCCAAAGATCTGATATTCAGCAACCACAAAATAAAGGAGTCTGAAAAAAAAAACCAACAACTTAAGAAACAAAAGCAGCAGTTAGACTAGGAT
>NW_010168376.1:0-14052 GCF_000695765.1 Mesitornis unicolor
CTTTTCTGCCTGGCAGCTCCAGCCACTCATGAAGTCACTCTGAAGTCCAGAGGCTGGTAGCAGGGAAGGGCAGGAGGATGCAGTGCTGACCACTTACTGCCCAAATCTCAGGTATTTCCGTAGCACACGAAGACTCACACCCTGTGTTTATCCCAGTCGCTTTTCCTCTTGGATGCCTGCCCGCCCTTGGCGTGAGGCCGTTCCCTGCTGGCTGAGGGTGGCTCTGCTGCGTTTGGGCAGCGGTGATGGGAAAGGTGGTGCAGGCAAACAGGCAATGGCTTCTTTGGAGTTGCTGATGAGACTTAATCGTTGTTGTTACAGCTTATGAGGAGCCCCCTGGTTCTGGGAAGGGGATAATGGGGATTAAGCGATCCTTAATGATTTTCCAGCATATTGTACCTTCTCTGCTTCCTTGACCGTAGGAGATCTCTGCTGGATATTGAGCAGATCTGCAGTGACTTGGTTTGTTATCTGGCACGCTCACAGGCTGGGGTGTTTACGCTGTAAATTCTTAACCAGTTTCTTTTGGTTTTAGTCTTTGTTACTGTATGGAAATAAATATTTATTGGAGAAGAGAAGCTGATGAACCTTAGGGTTTGGAATGGGAAAGGAGGATGTTAGAAAATCTCTGGTTTTCCTTTCATACACAATGAATGAAGCTTTGCAGTGGTGGTAAGTCCTTGCGAATCTTTGACTTGCTTGTCACAGAGGTGTTAGGAGTTGGTTTCTCTTGTCTAGTTATGCCGGAGGGAGAGCAGGATCTCGTGAGCAAGGTAGGAAGTGCTGTGCCTGTGCTGATCTTGCTTGCATGGCCGTGTGTGGGAAGATAATGACAGCGATCTCTCTTGCTCCTCATTGTGAATGTTGCCTTGGGTCAGCCCTGTCCCTGCAGCCGTGCACCAAAGCAAGTATCAGATGATTGAAGTTGTGTTTTCACCCCTGTATTTGCATTGTGGATGTGTTCCTGAAGAGAGAAACTTGGCTTGCCAAGCAGTCCATTACAATATTTGGAGTATTTGTGTTTGGATGTTGTTTTTTCAGAGTTTGAACCTGGCTCGGCAACCTCTGCAGGTGACTGGAGGGGTGGGAGGGGAAGGGAACTCCCTGCGCCACAAAAGCTGCTCGCTGCCATGGGTGGCAATTAATTTATGGAAGATTTGAACCAGGTGTCCTTGCTTAGGGTGAAATGCAAACGGGTGGGCACGTGTTAGAAACGTCCTGTAGCAGAGTATATAGGAGCCACACGTCTCCCTTTCTGCTTGTGGCTCTTAGGAGCTGACTGCATTAGGCAGTCTTTGGTTTTGTGCTAGTGTCTGTTTGAACGTACACGACCTGATCTCCTGTATCCACAAACCCTTTTAATCCAGGAACGCTTATTTATGAAGGTTGGAAAATGGGATTACTCCCAAGGCCTATGGGAGGAGGAGGAGGAGCAGGGGGATGCTGCGCCGTGGTAGCCAGGGAGAGTCGGAGTAGGACTGGGACCACATCAACCTCCAACCAGCCAGGGTTGGGGGAGCTGTGAAATACCCAGAGATGTTCCCTGCCCAAAAGAACTGGAGAAGCTCATTAATATCTCCAGTTTCAATGTTTGCTGCTGCTGCTGCTCGTGGTCAGCTTTCAACTGAGACTTAGGGAATTGCCCCCGCCTTCCCCAACCCCAATTTCTGTTCAGTCCTGTGGAGATGGTGAAAAGCTGGGAAAATCTTTTCTATAAAGACAAGTGGACTGGATAATATTGGTAAGGAAGATTCTGCTGCCCGGGTTTCCCATCTTTCCGCTTTATTTTGTTGGGATTCAGAGCTCAGTTTTCCTTTTCTGACAGGAATCTTCTCTCAGCTCATCCACAAATATTGGCTCATTTGACTCTTCTCTGCAGATATTTAGTTTTATGTGCCATGTTTCTGACGTGTTTTGGGGTTAATGTTCCATCCAGGCTGACTGCCATCGTGTAAAATTCAAGCATCTGAACCTTCTTCTTAAGTCAGTTCATGTTTATCAAACAAAATTATAGGCAGGAAAATGATGTGTATGAAAGTTGTCAAAGTTGTCGTCCTTATTTCTTGCCCGAGTGGTGCGAAACCAGGGGGAAAAAGACACACAGATGTGTGGAAAATGTGGAATTTTATCAGTTACAGTGTTTGCATATTTGCCTGGGCTGTTATCCTCGATATGTGGCTGTCCAAATTCGGGGAAGGAAATACTTTTGGCCTCCTCTTGGTCATGATCCAATTTGCTGAGACAGAGAAGGGAGTCCGAGCATTCCCAGGTGAGGAGATGAGAGGCAGGGCAGTGGAGAAACATTGAATTGCTTAAAACAACCAGTCAAAGCGCCTGTTTGCATCCCAGTTTTTGTCAAATACCCTTTTTCAGCAGGGAAATAAGGGAGTGGGGAAGGCGTTGAATGTTAATCCTTACGCGTGACTTGCCCACCCCTTTCTTCTCCCCTTCCCACGAGTCCCCTCAACGTTTTCTCTCCCTTTCGCAGTGGTAGTCGCTCTTCCAAAACCTTCAAACCAAAGAAGAACATTCCCGAGGGCTCCCACCAGTACGAGCTGCTGAAACACGCTGAAGCCACGCTGGGGAGCGGGAACCTCCGCATGGCTGTGATGCTGCCAGAGGGCGAAGACTTGAACGAATGGGTTGCGGTTAACAGTAAGTCGGCTCATTTTGGGGTTTTTTTTGGTAAGGAGGGTGTTGATCATGGGCTGACACTCAGGGGAGGACCACTTTCTGGGGGGGTTGGCTCTTTTTTCATGCCGTGCTGCGTTGGGAGAGGTGGATGTCGTCGTATTTTGCGCTGACAGACGCAGAGCGGCTCACCCAGACAACAACTCGGTCATCTCCCCATGCCAAAAATACGTTCCTGTTAATAAAACAATTCTAAGTGGCTCGAGTCTGGCCGCTCGATCTCAAACAAGTGCTGGAGTAGAAATGCCACTGCTATTTTTAGGAAATGCCCTGTCAGGGCTATCTTAGTGTGTTAATCCAGCCCTTTTTCAGCCAGGGTTGTTACTCGATGATACAGTCAAACCTCCACGTGCTGTTACCGTCATTCAGGTGAGTGTGAGGGCCAGGTCTCAAAGACGTTACAGACTGCAAGCAAGCTTCTTGCCTGTGACAAACCCAGAGATGGATCTTTGCAATTTTCCTAAAGGTCATTCCTTCCTTATGTGAGTTTTTGCTCTGGCGAGTCTCTGGTTTGGTTATTTTAACTTCCTCCGAAGCTGTTTGTCCCAGCTTGCTCCCGTCGTGCTAGATCAGGCCAAACAATGCTGACCAAATCAGTGTTTTCTGATTGCTTGACCACGTTTCCTCCTCCTTCCTCTCCCTGCTGCTTGAATTTGCTGCCTGCTTTCTGCTCCCAAAAAATGGCTTAACCCAAGCCCTGTCATGCTCCGTAGCCTGTGCAGGGTTTTGGCTGCCACAAACTGTGCCCTGTTTGGGTCCTTCCTCATCTTCTGATCGTACAGTAGCGATAGTGCACTGCAGTGGGGCATAAATTACACTCGAGATAAACGCCTCGTAATTATTTTATGTGGTTTTTGCCCATTTTCTTCTTGCTCTTTGATGTATTTGGGAAGTGAAACTGCTGCACTGGCTTCACCCCTGCGGTCCTTCGTGAGTCACCCAGCTCTGCGGCGGATGCCGTGCCACTGCTTCCAGGGAATGCTGAAACTGCTGACTCCGTTCTTTACAAAAGTTTATTCACGCCGCGTTGCAAAACTGCCTAGACAAAAAGCCAGCCTGGTTTTGTGAGTAGGCATTGCTAAAGATGCTTCATTCGCTGCTGGCATCCTTCCCTTGTGGTGGTTCCCCCGCTCTGCCTCCTCTTCCCCGTGTGGCAGCGGTGTTTTTCCCTTCCCAAATGATGCAGCTGCCCAATTAACAGGGTGGCAAGAGGCAGCAAAGCCCCTTCAGTTGGTGGAGATAATTAATAAGGAAATGAAATGTGTGACTTAATGTTTTGCCCTTCGCAGTAGTGGGAGCACAGGACCAAATGTGCTCTGCTCTTCTGCTTCTTGCTCAGCTCTTGGGCTTCCTGATGTCTGAGGGGAAGGAGTTGACTTCACAGAATCACAGAATCTCTCGGTTGGAAAAGCCCTCTGAGATCATCACGTCCAACCGCTCCTGTCTACCCACTAAACCATATCCTTAAGTACCTCATCTACCCGCTCTTTAAACACATCCAGGGATGGTGACTCCACCACCTCCCTGGGCAGCCTGGTCCAGCTTCTGACGACCCTCTCAGGAAAGAACTTCCTCCTTATCTCTAACCTGAACCTCCCTTGGCACAGCTTGGTGCTGTTTCCCCTTGTTCTATCCCCCATCACCTGGGAGAAGAGCCCAGCACCCACCTCTCTACAAGCTCCCTTGAGGCAGTTGTAGGTGGTGCTGAGGTCTCCCCTCAGCCTTCTCTTCTCCAGGCTGAACAAGCCCAGTTCCCTCAGCCGCTCCTCATCAGGCTTGTTCTCCAGAGCCCTCCCCATCCTTACCATGGCTTCTGTGTTCATTTTCCAGGCATGTTTTCAAAATAAAAAATCAGAAGGTGAGGAGTACACTATCAGATTGTTTTGGGCTTAATTTGAAATCTTGCTTTGAAAACGTACAGGTAATTTCAGGAGTACATCATGCCCATATCTTTATAATGAAACACCAGACTCTGCTCTTCTTCGAGTAGAAAAGCACTTGGAAAAAAATAAAACAAACCCTCGAAACTTAAGAGCGAGGAGTAAAAGGAGGAAATGGAAATGTGCAAAGACACTGTGGCTTTATGCAGTCCCTTCTCTTGTTTGTCAGAGGCTGCTGGCTGTGGTGGGTGGCGTGGCTCGCGTAGGACCCACAGTCGTCAGTCACTTTGTCAGGCTGTGTGGGTTTTGTGAACGCGCTTGCCTGGAAGCAAACGCTGGGCTGTGGTTTCTACTGGGAGCAGGGAATGGAAACTTAATTACCAGTTCTTGTGTACACTTAAACAAGGGCCCTGTATAACCACTCCTTGGTGCCTCTGGTGTTAAATGCTTCCTTCCCCCAGCCTAACAAGCTTTAGCAGTGCTCCTCATCCTCTTCTGTAACTTTATCAGCCCTTCTTAATACTGTTTTGATGTTTTCTGCTGTTGCCCTGCAGGGGAAGGGGGAAAGAAAATATCCAAAAAACCCCTAAATGTGTTGCTGGAGATGACCTGTGCTGGGTGCGTGCCTACCAGTTTTGGGGCATTCAATCTGTTTCTGTGTGGTAGGTGTTTCCTTTCAGGGTAAGGATGTGTGGGTTAAGCAGTTAAATTCGCAGAGCACTGCGGTTCAGTAGAAGGAGGTGAATGCTGCCACACTTCATTGCTGGGTTTGGACGGTTGCTGAATTTCATCCGTGCATAAAAATGGATGAATAAGGACAGCAAAGCAGTCTTGCAAGTCTGATCTTGCAAGTCCTGTGTTCTGATGTACTTGGGTTCATCCCGAAGCAGAGTTTGCAGTAACCGCTGCAGGATAAGGGGGCAGGAACATGTGGTAAAACTGCTACTGTGGAACAACAGTCACAAGAATTTAACCCAGCCTACTTATAATAAGCACTAGGAAGTAAAAATGTTGGTCCCCTTTCAGTTTTGACTCGTGACATCCATTGTCTGAAAGGTATTTTGGGAAGAGAATGTATCGATACCGTGGTAATGCGCTGTGCTCCTCAACAGATGCAAGGGGCACCATTCGCCGAGGGACATGAAGTGGAGTTTATAAATGGATTACAGTACCACGGCTCCTAATGTGCTGTTAGGTGATTGAAGACGAGCCTGGCTTTCAAAGAATTCCCAGTAACCAAGCACCTAGTTACAGTATGAACTGTGGGAATATTTAGATACGGTCACTTCTGGTCTTTTATTTCAGTAATTCAGCAGTAGAGTGTTTAAAAACAAACATGCAAGCAAAAAACCTAAGGAAAACAAACAACAAACCCAGGTTTGGCCAGCAGAGCTGCTTTCCCAAACATGGAACTAGAGCAATAACTGCCCCAAACAAAACTCTGCGGATGGTTTGTAAGCAAGGAAACTTTATGGAGTAAATATTGAGTGGTGGCAACTAATTGATAATCCAGGGAGCAGAAATCAGCGCTGTAACTGTTCCTGTGTCGTGACTTCTGTATCCACCTACGGTACGTGTGGTGTTTGACCATAACAGAACTGAGAGAGGGGAGATTGAGGAGGAAATCCTGCACTATGGGTGGTGAGGCCCTGGCCCAGGTTGCCCAGAAAAGCTGTGGGTGCCCCCTCCCTGGCAGCGCCCAAGGCCAGGTTGGACGGGGCTTGGAGCAGCCTGGGCTGGTGGAGGTGTCCCTGGATGAGTTTTAAAGGTGCCTTCTGACCTAAACCACGCTGTGATTCGGTGAACTGTTCTTTGAAAAGGTAACTCTTTTGGAATACAAAGCCTGAGGGGCGTCAGCATCAGTGAATGAGTACTGAGTAACAGTTTGACACTGAAATACATTTATTTTATTTCAGCCTTGCCAGTAGAATTTTGGGGTTCTGCTAAACGCGTCAAACTCTCAGAAAAGGAGATAACTCAGCTTTCTTTTTGCCTTTTCTCCTTTAAAATGAAGGTTTTGGGGCAGTGAACAATTAAATAGTTCTTGCCAGAGGCAGTCCTAGCAAGTTGGTGGCTGTGTTCTGCATCTCCTTCACATTACATATTAAAAAGCAGTGATGAGACTTTTTTTTAATGAAAAATACTCCAGGACCGTCTTCAGCGCCGCGTGCTTTACAGTTCAGGCTGTAGGAAGCTCGTGTAGGCCACACCTCGAGTGCTGTGTTCAGTTCTGGGCCCCTCACTAGAAGAAGGATGTTGAGATCCTGGAGCGTGTTCAGAGAAGAGCCACAAGGATGGGGAGGGCTCTGGAGAACAAGCCTGATGAGGAGCGGCTGAGGGAACTGGGCTTGTTTAGCCTGGAGAAGAGGAGGCTGAGGGGAGACCTCATCACCACCTCCAACTGCCTCAAGGGAGCTTGTGGAGAGGTGGGTGCTGGTCTCTTCTCCCAGGTGATGGGGGATAGAACAAGGGGAAACAGCACCAAGCTGTGCCAAGGGAGGTTCAGGTTAGAGCTAAGGAGGAAGTTCTTTCCTGAGAGGGTCGTCAGAAGCTGGCACAGGCTGCCCAGGGAGGTGGTGGAGTCACCATCCCTGGATGTGTTTAAAGAGCGGGTAGATGAGGTACTTAAGGATATGGTTTAGTGGGGAGACAGGAGCGGTTGGACGTGATGATCTCAGAGGGCTTTTCCAACCGAGAGATTCTGTGATTCTGTGATACACCGCAGAGCGTTAATTGATGTTTTCAATGCTTTGCAGCTGTCGACTTCTTCAACCAGATCAACATGCTCTACGGCACCATCACGGACTTCTGCACGGAGGAGAGCTGCCCCGTGATGTCTGCTGGCCCAAAGTAAGGTCAAACTGTACACGCTGCTGGAAGGGTTCAGTTTTTGAGATGGTTTGGCACTTGAGAACTTGCAGTTGAGTGTTAGAAATAAACTTGGCTGTGGGTCTGAGTAGTCTGAAGAGGAATCCCCTACCCCATCGCTCAGTTCAGTTTCTGATCTTTGATTTTTACTTACGATTTTATACAGGCATTTGTGGTTTTTCTTCCTCTCTTATTGTCTCCCCAAGAGGAAAATACCTGCGTTTCTAAGGGAGTGGCGAGCGAGGGCACTGCTTCCTTTTAAATTAACCTAAAATCTTAAATAAACAATGGAGAAAGAAAACCACTCCTCCACTTCCTCCTTCTTTATAAATGACATTTGTTGTTAGGGCCTGAAGCCAGCGATTGCTGGGCAGTGAGGAGGGGAGGGCAGGGGCTCTGCAAGGCCAAAGCAGCCCAAGGAACACAAAAAAGGCTTTGGCCATACTTTTTTTAAGCTAAAAATAGATGCTAAGAAGAACTTTGGGATCAGCTCGTGCTGTAACATAGCCCAGTAACATAGCTCTGTGCTTCGGCACGCAGAACAGGCTGGTATTGATTAAATAAATGAAAATACGTCTTTGCTTTATTGTCTGGCCGCTGCGAAGCGGTTATTTGTGGGTGGAGGGTAATTATTAAAAGCTTTAGCTGTCTGCTTGCCAGACTAAACAATTTATTTCTCTCTAAGGAGACCAATGACCACCGACAGAAACAAATGTGGTGCTCAAGTAGTCGTGAAGCGGGGTATAAAAGCGATGGCAGAGGCCGGGAGATGAGGTTCTGATGAGGTTTTGGTTGGGTGATCTCGTCCCTAGGATTTGTAGGGCACTCCCCAAATCCACAGTCCCTGCGTGTGCTCAGGGGTGGCTTTTGTGAGGCGGGTGAGCTGAAACAGCGTACGCAGGGACACTTGAACAGGTCAGGCAGCAGTAGCACGAGGAGCTGCAGAGAACCAAAATAGGCACCCCATGGCTCTAAGTCTGATTTATTGGTTGTATTTTCTCCCTGTGCAAGTAAAATTCTGTAGGCAACATCAGTCACGGTGTCACCACCAGCACGACAGGCATGGTAGCAAGCTAAGAACCTGCATAGCAGTAATACACTTATTAACTAGCGTGGGGTGAGGGAAGCTTGCTTTATTTCCCTTGGTTTTAAGCCTTCAATAAGAACACAAAGTTGGGACAAGGCCGCTGGGTGTCTGAGCTGGGCCTCTAAAATCTGTATTTAGGCATCTGTGTGAGTGAGTTGAGCTCAATGGCGGTGAGATCCTGTGCAGTTTGTCTGCAGCAAAAACAGTAAGTCATGAAATCAGGTCCTTGAGACACCCTGTGTGTCTCAGCAGAATCAGCCCTTCTGCCTTCTGGGGATGCTGCACTGTGCCCCCGTGTCACTTCACGATAGAGACAGAATGGGATAAGTATTTTTCAGCAGTTTTGATGTGTAATATATTTTTGCAGAGATGATAGGCCCAAATATATGTCTGGGAATCTTTCAAAGGCGTTGCTGAGCCCCTGCGTTTTCCTGCTGTTGGACCAGGTAGCAGCTTCGGGTGGGTTCAAGCTGGGCTGGTTTTTATTTGGTTGGTTAAATGTACATTTAATTGCATGGTAGAGGAGCTGGTCTTGTGTTCAATTATACTTAAGGAAGCATGGTTGGGTTTTCTGTTTCTAGGTGGCAAAGATGTGTTTATTAATATGAGAGAATTGTACCAGAGGCGTTAGGGATGCTCAGTTTTCCCCTTGCACTTGCTAATCTCAGTTGTGCATTTTTTCCCCTGTCCTTCACATATTGTGTTGCCCTTAAAAACCTCCACTAAACTGTAAACATTTCTAAAAATGTGTTTTCTGTAGAGGAGCTGCATATAATGGTTATCAGTTTGTTTTTCTCACCAGAGCTGTAGGCGTTTGCTCATAAGTTTGCACTTGAAATGTGATTTTTAGCCTTCAAGTCCTGTAGGTTCTGTTATGTTTGTGGTTTTTTGGTTAAGAAGCTGGGCTGGGATTCTTGATATATATTTTTTTTTCCCTCAGTGATGTATTTAATCTTGTAGGAAAAGCTCATTTTCCCCTCCCTTGCTAACCCCAAGCCTTTTGTCAGTCTAGGAACCGCTGTGAGCAGTCCCACCACCGCATGGAGCACGGGGTGTTTGCCAGGATCCTCAATATTCTCTGTGTGACTTTATTTTTGTCAGGACACATAGGCTGTGTAAGAGCTGTGTAACTTCAAGGGCGATTCTATGGCATTTTTTCCTTGAAAAAACACAGAACTAATCCATAGCATTAGGGGATCAGGAAGGGAGGGAGGCTTCTCATGGGTATATGTTGCTTGGATGATTGTTTTTAGCCTGTAATTTAATTTACAGACTGAATCTGGCACCTCAGCCAAGTGCTGATACTTGTCCTGTGTTAATACCACTGAAATCTCAGTATTGGGGTAGCACTGGGTGGTGAGGAACGCTGATTTTTTCAGAAATCTGGGAATGTTGGGGTCCATTCAGTGTGTGTGGAGTTTCTCTCTGTTTTGAGGTAAGTCAGAAATGCTTTACCGTTATAAAACCGGGATCTTTTTATACCACTGGGAGCAGCACACTTGTAATGACTCATAAAATTGATAGTGAAAATGTTCACCCGTTTGACAAAACTGAATTTGGTAAAGAGAATTTGAAGCCAGATTTATCAGGTGCAGTTAAGCTTTGAATAAAACAATGCCTGCAATCTTTAAAATAGAAAGCCTTCTCAACTATCCACACGATGCTAATTGGAAATAGCAAGGGAGAGGTTAAACAGTGGTGACTGCAGCCCAGACATTGTGGTGTGCTGTTTCTGTACTGAGAAATAACCAGATTGAGCACGCTATCCTCCCTGAAAAGCAGAAATCTTAGCCATTAATAACATCTCCTCAAATGCTTTCAGAAAGAACTGAGGTAAAACTTGTAGGTGAAGCATGTTTAATGTAAAAGCATTTAATTATTGTTTGTTCTCACCAGCACAGCTCTGTGCCCAAGCTGCTGAAAACCTCTGATCCATACTAGTAACACGAGGACTCCTTTCTGTCTGGTTATGGATGCAAATGGATCCTATTCAGTACATTTTTTCCATGGCTTTTTACATTCCTGCAGTTTAAAATGATAACTGTAAGGTGAATCGGGCTGGAGTCTCCTCCCTCAATGTGCTACGTGAAAGATGTCAACGCTACTGGCTCTGAATGGACAAGGATAAAAAGAGCACGGGTTTCACAGAACACAGAATCCCAGACTGTTAGGGATTGGAAGGGACCTCCAAAGCTCATCCAGTCCAATCCCCCTGCCGGAGCAGGAACACCCAGATGAGGTTACACAGGAAGGCGTCCAGGCGGGTTTTGAATGTCTGCAGAGAAGGAGACTCCACAACCTCTCTGGGCAGCCTGGGCCAGGGCTCTGTCACCCTCACTGAGAAGAAGTTTCTTCTCCAATTGAAGTGGAACCTCCTGTGTTCCAGTTTGTGTCCGTTACCCCTTGTCCTATCATTGTTTGTCACCGAGAAGAGCCTGGCTCCATCCTCGTGACACTCACCCTTTAAATATTTATAAACATGAATGTTTCGTTGCTCCAGAGCCGTGGTGGTGGTTTGTAAAGGTGTGAGTGGTGTAACTGGAAGTGGAGGTTTTCTGGATCTAGGTGTAGTTCACCCGTGCGCTGCCTGCTAGCACCAACCCTTCACACCTCAGCCTTGTCTAGGCAGGACTGTTTAATCACAAGTTATATTAAGTTATGTATTATTTAACAGAACAGAAGCTTTTTTCTGGTAGCTGGAAGGCACTTTAAACCAGCTTCCAGCTTTGCTGTAGTATTCCTTGACTTTAACATACCTCTAATCTGTTCTGTGTCTCCAGTACAGTCACTCTTTGGGATATCTGGCAAGAGCCAATATAGTTTGGTCTTCACTTGTGTAAAATCTGTAAGAATATCTTCAAATGTCAAGAAATCACATACATTTTAGGGGTCTAATGCATGTGGCTGGCAGCTGATGCAGATGCTGAGCATCGCCACTTGCTTTGCTGGAGCAGGAAAAGCGACCTCAGGCCTCGATGTGAATGATTCCCTTGTGTTGAGAAACGTCGTCTTGTTGTCCCATTCCAGATACGAGTACCACTGGGCGGATGGGACAAACATAAAGAAGCCCATCAAGTGCTCTGCACCAAAGTACATCGATTACCTGATGACTTGGGTCCAGGATCAGCTGGATGATGAAACGCTATTTCCTTCCAAAATAGGTAAAGTCAATACAGTTGAGCTATCTGTTTGGATTACAGTTGTGCAGGAGTATTCAAGTCTTAGAGCTTTAAAAGGTCTCCTACATGACTGACTGCAGTAGGACAACTTTAAAAGGTTACATTATATATATATATATATAAAGAAATAGGCACTTTTATATCTTCGGATAAATTTTATACCGTAGTACATGAACTCTGATCCATGTGTTAATAGCCCTAATAAAATCTATCACAGTTCTGAATGCAGGAAATATTTAATACCTGACCGTGTTGATCAAATCTGATGCTTTTTTCAGTTTGAACAAGGGGTTGCTTCCTGAGAAATAAGTCAGAGGGTCTCAAAACCCTTATAACCAGTAACTGGTGTGAACTGGTACATTTCTGATCAGGAAAGATGCTTGGTCCTGATGAGGAACTTCTGGGCCTTGCCTCCAAAGAAGCTGAATTTCACCTTTCATCAAGTTCTTGATTTCTGTTTTATGTCCAAGTGAAGTTGTGTATTTTTAGGATGTTTCTTTCAGAAAAGCAGGAGGAAAATAAGGCACAGCCACCAGTCCTGAGATGATAAGAAGAAAACCCTGCTTTCAGAGGCACGAAGGACTGCTTGTTCCAAAGCTCCTAACTGGTGGTTTTCCAGCACACTGCTGCTCAGAGGCTTCTGAGCCATTGTGGAGAAAGGAAGGGAGATCTCTTAATGGCTTTTATTTTATGAATAGTTTCTGAAGCATTTCATGCATTTTCAGTAACTCTCTGCAGAGAAACAGGGCCACGTGTCAGACTGAAGTGGTGTTTGTTTTTACTTACACTGAAGCAGATGTGCAGAGAAGGTTGGTTCATTTATGAAGTGACAAAAAGCTG
This sequence comes from Mesitornis unicolor, assembly GCF_000695765.1. Classification (NCBI taxonomy): domain Eukaryota; kingdom Metazoa; phylum Chordata; class Aves; order Mesitornithiformes; family Mesitornithidae; genus Mesitornis; species Mesitornis unicolor. The sequence continues at coordinate 12,546 of NW_010168376.1, forward strand.
ATTTCTCCCATATCTTCACATACCATGTGCAATGGTATACTTCACATACTTACTGTGCAATACACAGTGGCTCAGGGTAGAGCTCACAGCTGGGGTGGAGGTTCACTGATAGGAATGACATTACATAGGTACAGTTAGTATTAAAGTTGGGCCCGAAAGATGAACTACATCAGGACTTGATCTTTCTTTAACTGCAGCATATATTTGCTGGAGACTTTTATTTCTCTTTCAGTAGGGTGTATTTTTGGAAGGTAGCCACTCAGAAAGAGACTTCAAGGCCGCAGTGGATAACCAACTAAATATGGACTTCCCATGGGATGCAGTGGCTGATTAAGGAAACTTGATGTACGTGTAGCGAGGCTTAAACAGAAGTATGGGAATTTTATTGCTAAGGTTTTAAAGCCATTTGTGAGATCAGGGTTGAACTGCAGCATCCAGCCTGCGGCTCTGGCCTCAGGTGGGACCTCAGCACTTGGAAAGGCTGCAGAAGAACTGAGCTGCCTGGGAAAACTGCTGCGTGGTGAGGAGTTAGACAGGTTTCCTCTGTTAGATGGTTGATAGGTAGCTTTTTTTAGCCTGCGGCTGTGCCAAATAAAGAGATTAATGCTCCCAGTAGCTGATTGTCAGTGTATAATTTGTATCAAATCTGGTTAGGAGACAGCAGAGAGCTGCTGTTAAGGCTGATTTTACCTCTCCTGGGTCGTTGTCACTGAAATGACTGAAAGGAGCATGTTTTGCAGTACTTGAGCGGGCAGGGAAGAAGCAGTAGCCTCTGGCTAAGGATGGTGATGAAGAAAGATGGAAGCAGGACCTAGCCAAAGGTATCTGGTTTTAAATCTAACAAGATTTAGTAGCTGAGAGCTGAAACTAGGAAGGTTCAGCATAGAAAGGCAGTCAAATTTGGCTTGGGATGAGTTCATGAGCCACTGGGCTGCTGAAGGGAGGGAAACCTCCCCTCTGGTCTTCTAATAAGCTTGTGGAAGAGACAGGGTTGGGCTCTGATGGCTTTCAGAATTCATGAGTGTTTAAAAAGAAGCCATCTCTTTTCTCATTTCCAGGTGTACCGTTCCCAAAGAATTTCATGTCGGTGGCAAAGACCATTTTAAAGCGTCTCTTCAGAGTTTACGCTCACATCTATCACCAGCACTTTGACCCCGTGATCCAGCTCCAGGAAGAGGCACACCTTAACACTTCTTTCAAGCACTTTATATTTTTCGTTCAGGTAAGTGTGACAGGAGCACTATGGTTATGCTTAAATTCTTGAAAAAGCAAATATTTCTAAGTAATGCCCCTTCAGATTGCTAACAGCTGGTGTGTTTGTAGGAGGGTGACCACCTCTAGGACCCTAAGGTAGTGTCTTATTCCATTTGTGTCTATATTTGCTGCTAGAAGCATTTAAATGGGAATGTTTTCCATGAATTGTTTGTTTGCTACAAAACTGAATACCAAAAAGAGTTCACTACCAAGTAAATAGAATCACAGAACCACAGAATCTGAGGAGTTGGAA
>NW_010168377.1:0-280 GCF_000695765.1 Mesitornis unicolor
GGGGGAGAGAGATCTCTGTGTGGGCTGACGGGAGCACCGGCCGGGCAGCGTCAGACAAAGAGAGGGAATAGCTCGGTCCTCCCGGTAAGAAAGTTGGCGCGTGCCCTCGGTGTGAAATACGTCCGGGAGCCTGCTGGGGAGCTGAGCTGAGGTGAGGTTCTGGGGCTGAAGAGCCGCAGGGGGAACGTAGTCGGGGTAGATGCTGGCGAAGCGTGCTGTGGGCTGGGATGTTCGCCGCGGGAGGATCGTCGGAGCCAGTGCGGCGGGAGCGGCGGGGGGG
>NW_010168377.1:293-52545 GCF_000695765.1 Mesitornis unicolor
GGGAAACGGCGCGATGTCCCGAGGGTGATAAAGCAGCGGATTGGGTGTCGGAGCTGCTCCTCTGAGATTTAAACCTTCGTCTTGGGTTTTTTCTGGTGAGCTCTGGGACTAAACGCCACTTGAGTGAAGTTTGCGGGTAGTGTTGAATGGGGTGGGTTTGTAATCACAAAGGTGTTTGAATTAATACTGATTTAGAGGAAAAAATCTCTTGAAAGTAAAAAGAAAAAAGCGAGTAAATAAGAAATTGAAGCTTACAGAGGCCTTGAAGCTATAGCAGATAGCAAAGTGTGCAATGTGATATGACTGCAATATAAGATTAGTGCTATATTTGGGCAGTATAGGCGTGTGGATCAGTACTTTGTGGAGAAGCTCGGAACTATACCATTGCTATACAATGGCTCTGTAATGTGATTGCATTTGGAATATGTTCAAATCTGCCCTACATTTTACCAAAATGCTACTGAAAATCTATCAGGAGTTCAGAAGGGCTAATAGAAGCTCTTAGTGCTGAAAGAAGATACTCACTTATGAACTGACTGTAAAATATACAGAGCCGAGCTAATTAAAAAGATGTAGCATAAATACTTGAGGACTGGTCTACAAAGGAAGAACATAATTATGCACTGTAATTCTTCAGGCTGATCCATTACTGGAGCTTTTTTTAGTGCTCTGGCTGGGCACTGACATCCAGAATCTTGCTACTGAGTGAATGTATCACTGGGGTTTAATGAATATGGTCTGCTGTTTGGATCATTCAGTACATAAGTACAAAGAGAAGCAGAATTTAGATTTACAGAAAGAACTTCGTTCTGATGGACAAAGAAAATCTGAAAGTTATTTTGTGTTGTTAAAAACTGTACTAGAAAGACAAGTCAACCAAGAACATGTGTTATTGATTGTCATTCACAAGCAGATGATCTGCAGTGGATACTCTCCATTTCTAATTTATTAGATCTAGATTTTAAACCTAAATGATTGATTATTCAGTAAATTTAGTAAGATTTATGATCACTGAGTTTGTGGGGTTACTCATAAGTAAGGATTGCATGTTGAGGCCCCAGGTACTTTCACTCTGCGGTTTTACTGACTTCGTTATTTTTACATGTCAGCTAAAAGAATATATTTTTTTCTTTTGCTAATATTAGGCAAGAGTTGTCAATTATAATTTTTATTATAACAGAGGTTTTAATGTATCTTTTCACATTTTTGTGCTGTAGTTTTTCTACTGTTGTGCTATCAGAGATTGATATACTTTCTGTCATGGAACTAATGGCCTGAAAAGGGCTCTTCATATATTGTAGATGAAGGAAAACAAAAGTAGTTTCTGTTTGAGGAAGTAGTTCCAGAATTAAGCTGGTTTTTTTACCAGTTTTGTAATTTGAATTTTGGATTGGTTTTATTTGCTTTGTGTTGCTTTTTTTTTCTTCTTCTTATAGTTTGCTATCATTTCTGTTAGACACTAGTGTTATACAAGTAGTTGCCAATAACCTAATTGGCAAGATTAACCATGAAGAAGAAATTAGAGGAGGTCCTAATTTCTGGAAACAAGCTTTTCTTCTCACAGTTGTCACCATCATCATTCTGCCAATCATTATGTCAATACTTGTAAATATTTAGAAGTCTTAAAGACTAGATTTTTAGGACTGTTGGTCAGATCCTGGAACTACAGGTTCAGTGCAGAACCAAGGTGCATGAGCTCAGGTACTGCATATATGTAGCCATATTGCTTATGAGACATAGCCTGTGTTTCCCAAAGCTTTGATAGTTGGATACATTTACTCCTGTATTGAAAATGGTAACACACTGAAAAAGGCAGATGGTCTGAGCCATTCCAAACCTGTCCAGTGTAGCAAAGCATCAGCCTCATGAGTGAATCTGTCACATGTCCCAGCCTGCTCCTCAATTCTGTGGGATTGTTTGCTTCTGCTGGGCTCTTGAAATTGGCTTCTGAAGATGGATGGACAAAGTACACAGGCTGCTGCTTTAGTGGTTTTTCACAACTCACTAAGGATTTCTTTTTGCACGCACTGGACTATGCTGTGCTGCAGTGAGAAAAGACCTAAACTGGTAAATCTTCAGTCTCAGGGATCCTTGTGCCAGGCTCCATCATGGGGTACAAACTTGCTCAGGATCTTGTTTTTAAAGGAAAGGACTACTTTCTTGTGCTACCTACAAGTGTGTCTGAAAGTACAGTCGAGAACCTGATTTCACCAGAAGTGTACCCATTGTGCACATACTTTTCAAGGTAAACTTAAGCAGGTTTATGTTTGCTCCTCAGCTGAAGGGTCTTGACATCCTTTACTACTTCGAGTCAAGTGTTTGATGGAGCCCTTGTTTATGAATCTGGCATAATGATGCTGGCGTAGCTGTCTACTCCCCTCTGCTTGCTGGCACTGTTACTGTGAAGCAGCAGAACACTGGAATAAGAATCCTGTCTTGTGATTATTTGTCTTACAGTAGTGACTGAAGTCCCATTGTGTTGAACACTGTGTAAAGATGCGTTAAGTGACTGTTCCTTTCCCAACAAGGTACAACAAATATGAAGGGATCAGGATATGAGCCTACATTTTGCATAGTATGGCTGTTAGTGGGGAGTTACCTGAGCTGACTGTTTGCTGTCCTTCTACATACATTTTGTTAAAACTTTTCATTTCTCTTTAAGATACTTATAACTCCCTGTCTGCACAATAAACACGTGCAGCCAGATTAAGGAACGTTATTGCAAGATCCAAGGAGGAGATAAGAGGGTGTTAGCTGTTGGGAATAATTCTTGATATTAGAAAACAGAGATTCTGCATTAGAGATTCTCTGAGAAGGGCTAACAGTAACTCTGCATAAGTGTAGGAGAATGAATAATAACAGTGGCATTCTTAATTTAAATTACATTTAAAACTTTTTTTTAGTAACTTTTGCATACTGAGTGGAGGGGAGTTTTAGCTTGGCATTGCAGCCTAGCAATGAGCAACCTTTTGAATTTTGTTATCAGACTACTGCAGCACTAGAGGCATTTCCTGAGATGCAGAAGGTGGCCATGAGGCTCCTCAAATTTTAGACTTTCTTCAGGTTTGCCTTGCTTTTCACAAGTGTTTTGCATTTAAAATAATGTAAAGCAAGTTGTATAAAGTACTGTTGTATTATTTACCTCCTCTCCTGAAAAAATCTTGCAAATACACTTGCTGATTTTTTTTCAGATGACGCCTAGAGAAAAGTTGAGAATGAGTTGGAAGGTAGAAAACAATGTTATCCCACTATTGTACTATTTTACCAGTGTGTTGCGATTCCACAGAGGACCTGTGTTTGCTTTCTAGGGAATTTACTTTGTAGAATTCTTTAAAGTACAGGCTAATGATTAAGACAAAAATTAAAAGCATTATTTCTTAGCAAATAATAGGTCTTTACTTGATTACAATTCAAATCTAAGTTAAATTAATCCTGAAGCTTCTTGAAAAGTCTGTAGGACTAAATTTTTATATTTACAGAAATTGATAATAGCCTTTCACGTATTCTGTTTTTTAACGACTACCGGTTTTATATTGCTGAACTTTTTAATGAACTTTTATTTCTTTCTCTAGTGGTATATGTGCAACACAGAACAGTTGTCTGAATCCCTTCAGCCTATTTTTGTCCAGAGCTACCTTGACCAAGGAACACAGATCTTCTTAAACAACAGTATTGAGAAATCAGGCTGGCTGTTTATCCAGCTCTATCACTCTTTTGTGTCCTCAATTTTTAGCCTTTTTATGTCTAGAACATCTATCAATGGGTAAGTGACAAGTCAGTCTTGGGAAAACTAAATAATCAGTTTGGATGTAGAGTTTTCAAGTGTTCTTGATCTGTCAGTTTTTTCTTAAATCTGTAGGTTTTTTTCCCTTTGCTAATCTGACAGATCTGAAATGCCCTACTTTGCTCTTCACACCCAATCCTCTTAATTGCAGAACACCATTTCCAGTATGGGGGAACAGAGGAGGTAATTGTAATTAATAAGAGACAGTCAGAGGGCTCTAATTGTATTTTATAACCATTACTTGTATTAATTTCCTTCTCAATAAGAATGTTCTCTTTGTGTTACACAATGTATCCTTCTGCTTTCTTCCCCTCCCGCCTTGCCCTTTACCTACTGCCATACCTTTATCAGTTACTGTTGTGATTGTCCTTGTGGGAGGTGGCTGTATCCAGTCAGTTCTGTATTGCATCTAAAACTCTTTCTATTTGAGTAGACACACCCACTGCAAACTTAGATTTCTAAACAGTGCAGAAGTTGGCCAATGTTGTGTCTGGTAACACTAATGTGGGACAGAATTCTGTAAAACTTAATTTCACCTCCATTTATATGTAAGCTGTATTTGAACAGGTAACTTCTGATGTAGCACGTTTGACTGATGAAATATCAGGAAGGCAGGAAAAGAGAAGTTTCTAAATCAGTAGTCTCCTGGTCTTACAGCATCAGTCTCTTCTCCGCTGCAGGGGAGTTCATGAGTGCTTTAGTGTTTTCCAAAGAAGTCAGTGCCTTTTTTGCTCACATCACCCCACTCTGACATATAGAATCATGGAATGTATTGGGTTGGAAGGGACCTTTAAAGATAATCTTTAAAGATAATCTAGAGCACCTATATGTTTAACATCTTATCAGTTTTGACCTTATGAAGAATGCATTTTGTTACATTTACCTGATTTCTCTACCATCCCACCACTGCACCTACTACATACTTCTGCACTGTCTGATATGAGGATCATAGCTGTCTACTAAGGCTAGAAAAAAATAATCTTTTTTCCTTATTTTCTAACCAGGTGACTTTATGAGATTCCCTGTGGTGTTCTTAGTTATTGTAGCTTTATATAAAGGTTCCTTTGGTCTCCTCTTCTTCCTTTATCTTCCCTTTTTTTTTTTTTTTTCAAAGGCTTTCCCATCCTTTGAGTAACACCTTGTAGAGCTGTTAGGAATAGTAGCTGTGAGCCAATTATACAGTGTGGACTGACACAACTATGCTACAAGGGGGCTTTACTTAAATTGGCTGTATTCTGTTTATTTTTATACATTTAATATCCTGCATTAGCTTCTTCTATATTACTTTGTATGCTCTATCCTTTTTGTTTGTTTGTTTATTTATTTTTTAGTGCGGTCAATCTTTGCCACCTCTTTTTCACATTTTTTTATTATTAGATTCCTTTTATATTTGTTTACCTTTTTTCCCCTTGAACATAAAAGATTTCTGTTCATTGTCTTTAACCTACTATCCAACATTAGTTTAAAGAATAGTATTTATCTACCTTCAGTTTATTACTGACCAGTTCACTTTCCTCTGCTTGTTCTCCTAACTCTTTCATCTTCTGAATTCTACTGTGACAGCTGAAATCTGTCACTATGTAGTCTTCAAATGGTTGCAGGCGGGCATGTCATTGACTTGATCTGTAAGGAATCCAACTGTCACCTCTACCCAATTCCTTAATGAGTTGCCTATTTTCTATTCCACAGCTCTTCATGTTGAATGCAGGATCTGCAGATAGCACTAAAAGCCGTTGTAACATACAATTAAAAAAAAAATCTTTTTGCCACTCCAGCAGTGTTACCCCCATCCTTTCTTTACATTTGTTCCCTGTCTTCCCTCCTAGTTCCACATCCTATTTCTCATTCATTGTTCATACTTCTATGTCTGCAGCCATTTTATTTCCTCTGCTCTTTCATCTTTATTTTAAGGTGGGTGGCAGAGATTCAATTCTGCAAATGTGACAAATAAGGTTCAGCCTTTATCTTTGCCTCTCTTTCTCTTCCGGCTCCTTTTTTTTTTCCTGTGTTATCATTTTCTTGAGCTGCACACCATGAGCTCTTCCTTACCTAATCAAATTCCTCCTGAAGTCTTAACCAGTGTAACTGCATGTGGCTATGTGTTTGATCTCTGACAAGTGCAAGGCAAGTTGAACTGCATTTAAAATTTATCTGAGCAGTGACCTTGTCTACTATTATGTGTGACTGGTTGCTGCCAAAGCAGATTCTAAATTACTTCATTGTCCTTCCTATTAAAGTTTGTAGAAAATTGGTAATTTCTCACTTTTACATTTCAGGCTGCTGGGAAGGGGCTCGATGTTTGTATTTTCCCCAGAACAATTTCAAAGACTGCTTAAAATAAACCCAGAATGGAAATCCCACAGACTTCTTGATTTAGGGGCTGGGGATGGAGAAGTCACAAAAGTCATGAGTCCTCACTTTGAAGAAATCTATGCCACTGAATTGTCTGAAACTATGATATGGCAGCTTCAGAAGAAGAAATACAGGTATTGTACTGAATACTTCCTGCATCATTTATATCAGACATTACAGCAAAGTAATTCCTCCATTGTTTGATCATTATGGAAAAGGTTGACCTGTATAAAAGCAGGAAAACAAACACATCTCATGTTCTGTTACCAGTGCTTTTGTTATGTGGATTTTCCCTGTTATCAGTTAAGACAAAATAGGCAGCAACCATTTTGAAGTCTTTCTTCATAGCTTGTGTAAAATTGCTTTAATCAAGGGAGTCAGGAAGATGAAATTCAGATGAACAGTCTAACTGAACAGTCCAAAATTGCAAGAGGAAGACACTGGTACTGCAGAGAAAGCAAACTGAATCCTGGTAATAAGAATACCTCAATAGTCCGTGTCTATCTAATCCTGCAGTATAGATGACTGTGTAAAGAGCTTTTTATTCTTGCTGTGCTTAGCTCCTGCTGTTTAGGCTGAATAATATTTAGTAACAAAAACCTCAGCGCTTTCATAACTTTGTTCATGCACTCGTCACAGTTCCTGGAGGTTCTTGAAGGCAGCAGATCCAGTCTTATTGACTAATGATTAGTATTTCAGGCACTATATCCCTGGACTTCAACCCAAAGAATGAAGGAACTGTGGATTTCTTCTCTTCACCTGTCATTGAGTGGAAAAATAACAGCTACTTTGCAATCCAGGTTCACACACTGGTTAATCAAAGTTGATAAAATGCAGCAAGCCATTGATCGTATTTCAACTTTGTTGTTCATGAACAAGTATCTTCAGTTTTATTCTAGGTCAATACATTCTCTTAATACCTGGGATTTTGGTTTTTTTCTCCTTTACTGTCTGAAGATTATATAATGATGGCAATATAAGTGATAATATGGCTGGATATGTAGCCATGCCCATTATTGCTGTAGTTTTCTATTCCAAAAGACCAGGACTGCGTCTGTCTCTTCTTATTGCCTCAGTGACTGACCTTACCTGCACTATCAACACATCCCTGGGGAATTTTTGTCTTCAGTGGTTCTCTCTGAACTCAGCTTGTGTTTGTTTAACAGACTGTATCTCTTTCTCTTTCATTGGTATAAATGAATGGCAAAACACAGGATTTCAGTATGATGTTATCAGCTGTTTGAATTTGCTGGATCGCTGTGATCAACCACTGACTGTATTAAAAGATATTAGAAGTGTACTGGAGCCAACTAGAGGCAGAGTCATTCTAGCACTAGTTCTGCCATTTCACCCATATGTGGAAAATGGTAAGTATACAGCTTAATAGCTATTTAGGTAGGTAAGGAAAACCTTTGTATGTTGTAGTATCCCAAATTAAATGTTTAATAAATAATTGGCATGTTTCTATTTATTTTTTACAAATAACTTGTATGGTACATGTTCAGAAGTATGAAATCATATGTAAATAGGTCTCATGATGTAAGTTGTCATCTTAACTCCTCACCATATATCACTGGCACCAACAAAAAGCTCAAATATTGAAATCACATATCCTGTTCTGGAGGTTGCCACATTTGAGTTGTGTTGGAGCAATGTGGGAAAACTGATCTCTGATTAGGGCCCTCTGCTGCTGTCATATAGCTAACTCCAGTTGTTTCTAGCGACCGACTGAGCAAAACCATCAGAAACGTGTAATGCTGAGTAGAGCAGTTCAGGTCAAACTGTTTCAAGTGTTTCCAGATGAACTGCAACTAAAAATTCATAGGGAGGTAACATTCACTTTCCAACATGAGCTCTAAAATATAAATATAGTAAAATATAAATACAGTAAAATATAGACCCCTACTAATATGAAGTACCAACCACTATTTATATTGTATTAGTAACTGGAATAAAAAAGTAAAATTCAGTGGCACTACTCCATTATTTCCACTAGTTGCATTTTAAAGAAGTACCTAACAGATTTTCAAATTTGTCCTTATGACTAAACTTCAAAAGAGACTAGAAACTGTTTTTATGTGCCTGTCATTGTGGATTCAGGTTGAAGCACCCTAAAGGTGGTTTGAATTCCAGAAGGCTGGTGTTCATCAGTTATTGTTTGGACACTGGCTCTCCTTGAGTATTTAGATTTGTCTGTGGAAAGGCATGCATGCCCAGAAAGCACAGAACTAATAACTTCAACATTCTGGCAGTCACAGATGCATCAAACTGAATCTCTTTGCCTCATTTTATGTGTCAGTGGTGTTTTGGCAGGAGGAGGATGGGAAAAAACCCCTTTTAAATATATAAAATAATGCCATCAGATGAAGAATTGCTTAAAATACAGTATTTGAGCATATAATTTTGCAAGTATTCTGAAAAGTAGTGTGTCTTAAATGAGACAGAGGGTTTGACTTACACATCTGTACAGTATTTCAAGCATATATGGTTACAACTTACTGTTCCTGTAATGTAGAACAATATGGCTTCCTTTTTTAAAAAAAAAAAAAATCTTTAAAATTCTGAATAAAAGCAATGTCTTTCTAGTCTTTCACTGGCGTATTAGAAGCAGAAATTGAGAAATTATTTGCATGGCTTTTTTATTTTGCGTGCCTTCAAAACTATGTGCCAATGTGTTTTGCAATCTATTGTACCCAGCATCTACTTTTCTGCATGTTGTTGGGTAACTACATGACAGACCACATGCAACTTCCTGGCTCAACAGAGATAGATAAATCATGGAAGAAACTACTCTAAGTTCACCTATATCCTTTATCATTAACCTCCTACAGTATACTGGGAGGAGAATAGAGTGTTCAATTTATAAATCTCAAGGGACTGGAAACCTGTTCTGTGATTGTTGAACTATGTTATTCTTACTTGTTGAAAGTTGAAATGTGTTGTAAGATGTTTCATAAACCAAAGTTATACTTTCGTTTAGTAGCAGATTAGTCACTTTGCTTAAGGCAGTTTTGTTTCCTTAATATGTTCTGAAACTCAAAAATACTTTTTTTTCTGTTTACCACTATTACAGATATAGGCCCACACAGACTTCTTTAGACAATGCAAGTTAGTACACACAAAAGTTACATTCCACTGAAGCTTTTTCACTTTCAGGTCTATTTACCTGTAGTCTAAAGAAATAATGAACTGCCAGACTGCCTTCATGGTGTAAAAATGATTTTAGAATTTCAGTATTTTCATTCAGCTGCTCTACAAGACGATGCATTTTAAGAAGTGTTAGATATGTACATATGCTTTAATATTTAACAAAAAAAAATACTTGGAACATTCAAAGAGGAGGACATTTCATGGCTCAAGTAACTTCGTGTAGCAGCTAATTAAAAACAGTTTGGACCCATCTAGAGAAACTTTAGAATTTTAGAGGGGGCAACAAATGAATAAGAGATGAGGCAGGTAAGGTGTTTGATCAGTGTATAGATCAGTTTCTAGAAATTGAGATATTCTTTTAATCACAATGAGATACTTGGATTATTACACATAATATAATGGGAGAGTAATTGTGGAAAGTGTCTATGTGAATAACAAAACTTGCTTTAAGAGAACAAAGCAAGGTGGAGGAGGAGGTAAAATGCATTTCTGTACTGACTGTTTCTGGAATTACAGTGACACCTAGAGTCCGAAGTACCTTAATCATAAATTCTTTCTGGGGCTTTTCAGGGTTTTATTTTCAACATACAAAACAACAAGTAATGCACTTATTGCACATGTCTAAATTTGGCAAGTAAGCTGGATGATTCATAAGGTATTAGACCAGTCACATAACAACATGTGTTATTATAACTATATTTTTAATAGGTATCTGTGGGGTCATATAAAAGTTGTTTGTTTCCTAATACAGTCATCCTATTTATATAAAGGCTTTTTTAGATAATATATGACTAGACTGGTTTAAGTTTCTCTAAAATAAAAATGTCAGAGACACCATACTTCAGAAGTAGCAAACACTAGCAATTCACTTGTTGAACATATTGATGTCCTTGTGATTGATTGACAGGGGTAAGAAGACAAAGGTGTATTTTCCATCTTCCTGAAATATTTGGTACTAAATTGAGCTGGAAACACAGTACTGTGCTAGAAGGACCCTTGCTTTGTCTCATTTGTTACATTGATAGCTATCACATTAACATGACTAAAACCAGATTTTCACCTATGAAACGAGTTTATGTTCTTTTGCTGTCAATTACCATACATATTTCACAAATGCTTAATTCATATAAAAGGAACACGTGTAAATTTATGTAAAAAAGAAACATAGAATTAAATCTAAACTGAAAAAGTAAACTTCTATGAAGCATTAGCAGTTATCTTATAAAAGATGAAGTCTCTTCCCACAGTTTTTATTCTTGCAGAGTGGAAAATGGAAATAATATATACCATAGATGTAATACACAATGCACTTCGTTTTAGTGATCTGTTTGGATAATACTTTCGAAGAACGCTGCCCTGTAAGGTTTTCTCCTCTCTTTTGAAAGCAAAGGAAGTCTGTGAAGAAGCTTAACTTCTTCATTTGCCCCTTTGCTTGCATGAGAAATATTGAACAAATCTGAACTGCTGCACATGCTCATCTGTTCTGATAAACAGTGTCATCTTCCAAATCATCCTAGAGGAAAAACGTAGAAGTATTTAGTTACTGAAGTGAACTTTTTAATAAAGACAGAATTTCCTTTTTGAGGCAATCTCCATCTCTTTACTGTTTCAGTAAACTCTTTTCTCCCCGCTTACATAGTTGCTTTTGTTTGTGTGACATCTACAGGATTCAAAACATGTTTCTTTTCCTTTTGGCTGTCCCTAATCTCCAGGGAGCAGAGAGGCAGCAAAACATACCCCTTATTTTCATTCTGTTCCTATCTGACGTTCAGACCAAGGACCAGGTTATGTCCGCAGGGACTTTGAAGTCTTTAAAGGGGTAATTACAGAGGAAAACATTTGGGTCTGTTTGGGAATCGATGAAGTAAAAATGTTTAGAGAAGTGTTTGACTTTGCTCTGTTTCTTCTGGTTTCTCCTTGTATCTCTGAAGTGGTGCGGTCCATGCTTAGAGACCATTTTCTTTGCTTGCAAATACATGTGACTTTACAGTTGGTTTTTTGTAACTTACATGGCATGTGCAAAATTATTGTCATATGATTGTATAAGACTTACTGGCATAAAATAGTAATGATGAAATAAGTGGTATGGCTTTAACTACGTATTCAACGTCACTGAGCTAGATTCTTAAGTTGAAGGAGGGGGAAATACCTGTAAGGATGTTGTAGAGCTTTAACAGTTTTGTTATGTTTTTATCACCTAGCTACCATGGGCTAAGGGAGCAAGAGGAACGACAATAGAAATGCATTTTTTCAAAAATGATCTCTTAATAGCTCTATGCATTTTACCAAACAGTCCAGAACCACTTGTTTTGACCTCATCTTGGCAAAATACAAATTTATGGAAGCTTCATTTTAAAATGTACATTCATTAGTGTATAGTAATTTATAGCTCTGTAATCTCATAGTCCCACGGTGTTCATAATCTAAGAATATAAAAAAATTGAATGTTCTGCTATGAATGCAGAATAACATCTTGCTTACCTGAACGTTGTCTTTGCCATGTACTTGGCATCTCAGAGAATAAGACCTGAAGTAGCTGTGGGATTCAAGAGTTCTCACATACTTCTACGTGTTTGTTTTTTTTGTTTTCCCTTTTCTTTCCACATCTTTCTTAGTTCTAATGACATGCTAATTTTGTGGAGGGGGGGAGATGTTTTTGTCAGATTCTTGTCTTTCCTTGCAATATGCTGTATGCTTGTCCAAGGGAGTGGTTAAGTCACCAGTCCCTGCAGGTGTTTAAAAGACGTAGTACTTAGGGGTGTGGTTTAATGGTGACTTGGCAGTGTTAGGTTTACAGTTGGACTCAATGATCTTAAAGGTCTTTTCCATACTAAATTAATCTAGGATTCTATATGTATATTTATATCATACACATATATAGTTTTGTATGTATGGTCATATAGAATGCTTTATAATGTCTTTGACTGTTGTGCAGAATACTTCCTTTAGACCTTTTATCATCTTTAAAAAACAAAAGACTATTTCCAGAAAATAGAAATGGCGTACTCTTAAAAACTGTCAATGTCTTTTTTTCTGAATATATTTTAGTATTGACAGATAGATACTTACACGCTGTCGGCAATGTTCAGTGAACCTCTGCTTTTGAAGTTCTTGGGCAATTGCTTGAAAAATTTTTCGTCCACTAGTGATTTTCTGCAAGTTATGTAAAGTATTTTAGGTCAGCACAACATTTGAAGTTGGGGGAAACACCTTTTTCTACCTTTTATAATTCTGATTTTTCCTCATGTGTGTCTTTGGGAATGTTACTAAATAACACTTTATGAAAATATGGTTTGGGAGGCTGAAGGGTTTTAACTAAATTAAATTGTGTCTCTTAACATATATGTGTTCTTTAATAGATATTTAAATTTATGGCTTCTGATTTTTATTCAAATACATGATACATGATAAGTTCTTAATAGGCTTGTTTTAAATACATTACAGCTTACTCAAATGTACGATTTAAACAAACAGAATTAGTAGCAAAATCTGTTATTTTCAGAAGTTTGAACAAAATTTAGTTAAAACCTAAAGGAAGCTGTGTATTAGAGACAGCCTTTATATAGATTGACTTTATCCTCTATCAAATTTGTTAAAAATAATTAACTAGTTAAAATTAGTTAAATGTGAAATCATTAACTAGTTTTGTACAAATCTGAAGTGAAGCCTTAACAGCTCTGAATGTCTCTTTAAATCGTAAATTAATCACAACATTGATGCCCAATATACTTTAAAAAGACGGGGGAAAAAAAAAAGCTCTGAATCAGACAAAGCAAACAAAGTAGTAACTTACGCAGTTCTCTGTTCGTTGGTCTTTATTCCCACTTTTCGTTAGCAGCTTTGGTTTTAACTGGAGGGAGGGATAATTAAAAAATCATTAAAACATAAGCTAAGCTAACTACTAAGGTAGCAGGACAAAAGTGTTGCCCTTTTACAGTATCAGACAGTTAGTAGATAAGTCTTTCATTAGATCAGTTTATACCATTTGAAAAATCAGAGTTGTTTTCAGGTGTGTAAGGACTATTTCAGCTTTTGGTAGTAGATGTTGGAATTATTTTTGCTTTGAGTACATTGGAACCTGCCCAAAGCACTACCCAGTTCTCAAAAATAAACCAATGGCATCACAGATACTTTTTTTTCCATTATACTACTACACCTAGTTTAAAGAAAAACAAAAATCAAAAAGATCGTCCTGTCGTTATGCTTAGACAGAGATCACTACAGCAAAGAACCATTTTACTGTATCATAGCACTTAGGACTGTGAAGTCCTCATTCTCATATCCGAGTCTCATTATTATGTAAAGATTCCAGTTGCAGTGTTGGGTGTTTTTAACTAAACACAAATTTTGTTATAGATTTAAAAAATAAAAATCCAGTAGTTACATAATTTTTAACCAGGTGCATTCTGATGTCTTTTTCTTGTAAGCATAAAACTTCTTCCAAGTCTCTGATATTTTAAAATTTTGCCAAGGTGGCTCTTCTCTATATGTATTATGTATGAATAGAATTTCATTACATGAGTAAAGTCAGTCTGGAGTAACTGTACTGCAGCTCACAAATACTTTTGACATTAAATATAAATTATTTTACTTGAAAATAATCCAGAGACTTGATGACTTATGCTAGCAGTTTCTAGTTTTGCTTTTTGAGTGTGCTTTGATAGCTAATCTCCATCTTGCTGATTAATATACTCAGGATAATTTTAACTGTAGAGTACTTTTTCTTTTAGACACTTTACTGAAAAAAGAAAATGTGGTTGATACTGTGAGCACAAGTATGTGCCACACGAGTTTGTGGATGTGTGCAACATTAAGAACTTCAACCAATCACCTCTTTAAAACTAAATCATCATAGTTATGGAATCTAGGAGCGGTTTCCTTACTCTCCTTATGGAGATGTTAAAATTGCTTAGATTTACAAAATTAACAAAATCAGAAAAATTGCTTTGAGCCTACCTTGTAGACTGCAAAGAGGGCGAATACAGCAGTGCTGTATAGAAACAGTAAGGATGAGGCGATGATAATGAAGATGAGTTTTCGACTGCTGTGCTGCTTCTCTGCTCCTTTATTAAAAGCAAGTATTAGAATAAAGGACAGTTCTGTTTCACATAGTTTTCTTAAGATTCTGCATTTCAGTCCACTTCCTCTGAGGCATTAGAAAACCTTATACCCATCAATATTTCCTGGTTAATTTATGGTCTAAATGCCTTAGTGAGATCACTTTTCTTTTGTTTCCCTGAACGTTTGCAAGGCAATGGAGACTTGTTATTTTTGGTTATGAACCCTTCCTTTAGAGGTAGACAGAGAATAAAATCCAGTTTTCCGTTCTCATAAAGGAATATCTGAATGAAGCTTACAGGCTTTTGTTCAGACATGCTATTAGATGGAGGAAGGAAAGAATATAGGAAAAGTAATAATCCAGCTAGTTTGGTTTTTTTGTTTATGGTTTTCTTTTTTTTCTATTTTAGGCATGTAGAACTGAAATGTAGTTAATGAAGTCTCATCACTTTCTTAACTAGAAGGTAAATGATACTAAGGTTCAGAACTAAAACTTTTTTCTCAAGTTGGCACGGTGAATCCCCAGTTCTGAGACCATTTGCTCTGTTGCACATATTTCCACTAAATGTCAGTTTCTCTACTTCTCATTTTTCTGTTGATACTTCCTTTCTGATAGCCATTAAAGTATCTGTGTAAGAGGATGTAGGGTATGGTTAGGTAACACAAATACAAAACTTCTTTCATTTGTAGAATTCTAGAGTAATTTGCATAATATGACACAAGAGTCTAATTAGCAACTGAGGTTGAGAGGCTATTTGTAGAATGCCTCCTCGGTTTTACTATTAATATTTTAATACAGTCACATACTACTCCTAACCATTGGTATTCCCATCTTAAATGCCATCCTTGAAAGTGTCAATAAAAAGAGTATTTAGGAAAGATAATTTATTTTTTTTAAGATGCTTCATTAAGAAGGAATGATCAACTGACCTGTTTTCGTTAGTACAGTTCCATGCCCTGTTTGTTTAGAACGGGGTGAACTTGAATCTGAAAATGCTATTCCACAGATATAAACAGCACTGTCATCTACAGTCAGATTGTTGATCTGAAGTGAAATGTTTTTTTCTGAATGTGAATGTACTTTGTACTTCTGATGATCTATGCATTCAGGAGTACACAAATCCTCATGTCCATTAGTTAAAAAGCGAAACCATAGAACTTGAGGTGTGAATGGGGAGCATCCAGAGGCAGAGAAAGCACATGTTAGGAACACAGTGTGCATGGAGTAGTCAGCTTCCTGAAATCTGGGTTGTGTTACAGTGACTTGGCAGGTATCTGTAGCACCTGTTGAGAATGAACAATTGGTAATGTGAGGGACAGTTAAAAAGCAAGGCACAATCTGAAAAGAGAAGATACTTCTGGTGTTTCTAACTTGAAATTTTTAAAGTTGTTTCCAGTAAACTTTTCATTTAGATAATTCCTACAGCTTGCTTATCTGTTCATTTAACAGTTTCACCTATGTGGTAATGTGCTTAGCTTTCTGTTTTTCTGAAAAAGCATAGAGAAGATTCATAAATCTAAAATAACACAAATGTCTCCTTTGGCCCTGGAGAAGACCAGAAGAATAACTTGTGTGGTTCCCTGCCTCAGATTTAGTCCTGAGTGTTTTGTGACATAAATCTAGCTGCTCAGTGGAGTAGTTCTGCAAGGGTTTCCCTCTCCTCCATTGGTCCTGATCTGAGTCAGGTGAGACTGCCTGATGGCAGGCAGTGGAAATGTTGTAAATGGAAACATTCATAATTTAGCAATTTCATAACAGTTATTAAAATTCACAATAGTTCGTAGACATTCTTCCACTTCATGACCTATTGACTCTGGATTTCTAAGGATAATAATATTGCTTGCTAGTTCTGACATTAAAAATGTGTGCAGGGAAAACAGGAAGGTTAATCAGGTTCCGTAATTCTAATTAAGGAACTGAAATGTAAGGTTTAATATAACTGGTGTGGGAGACTTTTATGAGTCTTTACTGAAATCCGTAATTTAAATACTGTTTTAACATATTTAAACAATGGAATTGAGAGTATTGCAGTGAAAATTAAGGTAATAGCTTCACAGCATCCTTTTCTACTTCCTAGAAAATAACAAATTAGAACAAAAATAAACTGAATAAACTTAATCTGCTGCTGATACACATTTTATAAGCCTGTCCATGGTGATACTCAGCATTGTCCCTTCATCATTTTTGTTGTTGTTTTATGGACCAACTCCAAGCAAATTCAGTGTCTGTGACTTCTACAGAAATAAAATGGAACTCTGCTTTTGTGTCAGACCAACATCAGAGCCATTCCACAGCAGTAACAACAATCTGAAGATTGTAGTAATTTAAGTTGTTGATGTACTTGCAACTTGTGTGGTGTGAGGCAGTAGCTAGTGCTTCTGCAGTTGATCCCCCTCTCTTTTCCAGCTTACTCTGGGGCTCTGGGTGGCCTTGCAGAGCAGAACTTCATGGTTTCATTTAATTTAATTTAATTTAATTTAATTTCATGCTGAGCTTCCCAAACTCTCCTTCCAAACAAGCACAGCTGCACTAAAACTATGGTGCTGCTGCTGGAGCATTCTTTGTAGGGAAGTGCAGTAGGATTTGACCCAGAAATCATAGATCACAGGAGCCTTTCAGACTTTAAGAAGAAAAAGCATTTGCTAACAGCTGTTTAATTGGGAAATTGTATGAAGATAGCAGAAATTAGCTTGATTCACAACAAAACTTCTACTGCTTATTTTGTAGCTATGTTGCAAGTCATAGCCACAACATTTTCAATCTTGTTTAATTGCTATTACATGGGAAAATACAAGCTTAAAAAAAAAAGTCTTACCAGCACTGTACAGAATCCAGTCAAATGCCAGCATTAGTAAGTTTTTTAATTTGTTGAAAGATGCCATTTCTTGTGTCTCTCTGGAAATGATTCTGCTTGAAGGAAGAGGAACTTAAGAAATCTTTGGAGTTGCAGAATGCTCTGAATCACAAGATTTAGAACTTCCTGTTTAGAAGGGTGTTTACTATTGCATTTAGCAAACTAGTTAAAGGTGCAGACCAAACCAGAAAACAATTGTTTTTTGTGGATGCCATTACTTGGAAAATGATGGAGTTTTAAACTTCTGAGAGTTGCACCTATAATCCTTCAGATTATTTTATTGGATTTAACAAATGACAACATGTTTTACAGCATGCTACAAGTGTTTGGCTTCTTAATTTTGTATGGCCCTAAGCAGTCTTTACCATATCAGCTAGTAGGTGGAGGCAACTGGAGGAAGAAAGATTCTGTAGCTATCCGCTATAATGTGGTGGTCTGTTGATGGAGGCTTCGCAGCAGACCATAATTTTCAACTTGCTGGCTCTGTTTGCTGTAATTACCTGCATCCATCTTTGGTCAGAAAGTGGGCATAAAGAAGGAATTTTATAATTGTCTGAACTGCTGAACACCAGCCTCGCTAGTGAAAATTACATTTCAGCGAGTCTTGGGACTGCTGGTTAAAAGTGTAACAAAAGATAACCTTAAGAAGGAGCTGCTTCTGAACAACAGGGAAAAACTTGAACAGATCTTGCAACAGCTCTGCTAATGGCTTGTCAATCTCCTGTTTGAAATGGAATAAAATTTGTGAAATATGCTTTCTGTAAGAAAACACAACACACAATGAAGTTTTATTTGTGATTTAAACAAAACTGTGTTGTTTTCTCAGTAGGTGGCAAGTGGGAAAAGCCCTCAGAAGTTTTGGAAATCAAAGGGCACACTTGGGAAGAACAGGTGAATAGCCTGCCAGAAGTTTTCAGTAAAGCTGGTTTTGCCATAGAGGCTTTCACCAGACTGCCGTACCTGTGTGAAGGTGACATGTATAATGACTACTATGTACTAGATGATGCTGTCTTTGTCCTCAAGCCAGTGTAAGCGTGTATGACGTAAATCTCCAGAATCTAACCCAAGAAGCAGCTTCTAAAAGAGGGGTTTGGTTTATGGTTACTTAAAGGGAGGGAATTCGGGGGTTGCCATGCTAAATAAAGCATGTAAGACCATGTAAGAAATTTAAAGGCCAAAATACTAATGTATTTCTTTGTAGTGAGATTAGGAAAAAAGGTGTTTTTTTGAACAGACTCTTCAGTTGAGAATTTCTTTTTTACCAGCTCTTAAACCAACAATGCATTGTGCAATCCAAACATAACGGGGGATATTTTTTTATACTTACCTGCAACAGGGATCAGATCCAAACAAAAGCAATAGTCCTAATAATGATGAAACTGATACAATGTGAACTGTTGTTAAAGAAATCAAGTGAAATCTGGCAATAAAGTTATCCATTCAGTTCAAGCTTTGTTGAATGCAAACTGTTGAAATGGATATTCTTCCATGCTAAGTTACTTTCTCTCTTACTGTCATTCTTCACATGTTTTTAATCATGCTAATAAACTTTTTTTGAGATGACTTTTTGCATTAACTTTTGTGTTCATTTTTGTAACCATAGCCACGCTTGTCTGCAGCAACTGCTCTTTGTGTTGAGAATCAAGCTCTCAATAGCAGCACAACCTTGTGTTTATTTAAAAAGCATTTAAGTATTGTTTAAAGAGAACAGTCCACAAAAAAATGTATCACTTTTGGTTGGGTTTCCTTCATGTTCCTCTCAAAGCCTCATAAATATTCATTGCTTTTGCATGTGCCATTTTCCAGCTATAAAGGGGTTATGGTAGAGCTTGCCAAATCTGTGCTTGAAGCTGATGAGTTTAATAACGAACTTTCTAAGCAAGTTCTTCCTAAAAGTTTTCAGCTTTAAAAACTTGCAGGCAGTTTTTTGCAAATTCTATGAATCAAACTGCTTCTGAGGATCAGGCTGTGTAGGTACCTGATTTTGAAGGTTTTGCTAGAGTTTTTAATTTCTTCAAGAACACTAAATAAATGCTATTTATTTTAACGTGTCTTGTTTTAAAAACTCTGTTTAAAATGGGTAACTTCTGGCAGTTGGGATATAACCTTCCTTTAAAACAACAAGTGGCATCATAAGTAGTACGGAAATGGCAGGCATATGTCTTACATTGATTGGGATGTAAATGTTTTGAGAGAGCAGAGGAACATCGGCTTATATATCAGCAGGTAAGTAAAGTAAGAACTGACTTATTTTTTGCTTTTGAAGGCTGAAAAAATTGTGCCTTGTGGTTTTTGTTTGAGGTTTTTTTGTTTGTTGGTTTTGTTTTGTGTTTTTTTTCAAATGATTGGTGGTCTTATGCCAGGTAGGATGTTTCAGCATGTCTTTTTAGGTCTACCTGGGACTTCCTTTGCCTGATGGTTAGCGATTTCTCTTGCTAATTTAATAGCATTCTATTCTCAATCATCTTTGTGAAATAGTAAGTATTCTGTAGTATGGGGCAAGGGGTTTGACCGGTGGGTTTTTTCAACAGTAATTCAGACTCAGTATTCTTATTTCAGCATGTGCTGTTGAATTTTGGCACAGAATACAGTCAGATTTGTCTGTTGGAAAAATGAGCTATATCTGCTTTGGAATGAATCCGTTTTTGTTTTGTTGCCTTCATTTGTACTCATCTAGTAGTGGGAAAATGTTTCTTAAGAGTAATGAATTCAGCTTCATGTAGCAAATGTGTATTAAGACAGACTTCTTCAAAGGTACTTAAGTGTTTTTATCCCACAGGTTAAAAATCACACAAGATAGTATGCATTTCACATATCTTTTAATCTTGTCATTGAGGGCTTTTGTTTGTAATAGCTTTGAGAGGTTTTTGGGACAGAAGGTGCAACATAAATAATATGGATTTATTTTTTTTTGATCTTATGATTTCTTATTTTGTTCCCTCTATATACACAAGTATTTTTACACTTGAGATGGGGAATTAAAACACTTATTGAAATGTGACCAATAACAGGGAGAAGCTATGAACAGAGTAAGCTTAAATTCTAATGTGTTCAACTGCTTAGTCCTGTTGAACATGGAGAGTAGCCCCGAGGGACTACCTACATCCAAGCTTCTAAAATCAGAGTTCCTTGTGAAGGAAGGGACGCAGTCTGGCTCATTGTGCCAGGGAAGGGACTTCTTTCTCTTTCTTGACCTTGGGAGCATGTTTATGTGCAGTTAATGTCTGTTCACACAGCCTGTGCAAAGAAACTTGAGTCCGATATTTGATGAAACTGCCTGAAATAGTGTAAGATGTTATCCAAGGGGACAAGTGTTTATAGCAAGTTCAATGTCCAAATTCATTACTCCCAGGCTTGGGGTACCTGCCTCGTCCCTCTGCTGTCCCTGTCCTGCTGTGGGTGATGGTGTGCAAGTCGCACTTTGGTGGTCTCGCTTATGTGCAGTGGTTTGCCCTGGAGAATAACTAAACTATCTGTTCTGTCATGGTGGCACGGGATGCATGGCATAGCAGGAAAAAGGTGCTGTGCAAAGGCATGCTTTAGTTGTAAACTTTCAACACAAAGTTGGAACAACTTCGTCTCACAGAAACCACAGCCCTCTTTTGCTGGGTGATCCCAGGTACAGTCAGTTCGTGTTATGCTCTTGCCTGTGCTTGGGTGGGGAGGTAAGGGCAGCAGGGTGCTGGGCAGCATCAGCCTGGCCCTGTGTGTTTCCCACACACAAATTCATTGATCTCTTTTCATCTCAGGCGGAGAAGCATCTTCTGCCTTCTGTGGGAGTCCCTTTCCCTGTGAGCCCTCAGCAAAGGAGACTTTTCCCCTCCCCTCTGGCTGGAGGCTGGGTGCTGCTGGGCAGACACCTGAGGCTGTGAGGCGGTCCTGGCCCCAGTCCCTGCCCCCTGCTCTCAGGGTCCCTGGCTGGAGCCGCCCAGCACACTGCACTTCGAGTGCAGGGAAGGAGGCACACCCAGCAGTGGCAGGTAAAGTGCCATGGGGTCCCTGCTCTCCCCAAGAACTCATCTTCTCTTTCTTATGCTCTCCCCTTACTTCCCTCTCTCCCTTTACAGCCTGAACCTCTTGAGGGGTCCCTCGCTGCATATAGGGCCTTTTTTCAAAGGTACTGAGCCTGGCTGCAAGGGGGAGGGAGGACGGGCACTAGCAGTGCAAGGGCTTTGCAAGGGCTTATCAGCAAAACTTCTGGTTGTGAGGTTAGCGTTCTGGTTATAAAGCTTCAGATTAGGCAGTGGCTGCAACAGAGTAAGTGATAAAATGTCTAGGATTTATTTACATGGAAGAGCAGCTCATAACCAGAGTCCTGCAAAGACGATATCTCGAAGATCTGACCACAGCATATACTGCCATGGTGCAAGGAATGATCTCGGGGTGGGGGGGAAGGGGGGTAGTGCTGGATGGTAACAGCAAGAGATCCACACAGGGTGATCTGAGGTTGTCTAAAAGCTGCAGCAAACTTCTGCAAACAGGCTAGTTTCACTGACAAAAGGAACTATTTTATCCTGCAGATTGTCTTATCAAACTGGGCTGTTTCACAGCAGACTTTTTTTCCACCTGCTCGTTGTCCACTGGAGTTAGTCAGGATAAAAAAGCACTTTTCTTAGAATTTAATCTCTTTATATATTAATTTGGAATGCTTTAATTAAAATACATCCCTGATCAAAGTGAATGAGTTGGAATAAACAAATCGGGATTGACATTGGTAGCATGATTTAAACTATGTAGAGTAATCAAACCTTACTGCAAAATTAATAGGGCAAAGATAGAAACAAACACAAGAAAGTTCATTGTCTAGGAAACCAGATACATCTGAATGAGAGTCATGTACAGTGGCGCTCCCAAAAGAATAGCTGAAAAGTGTTTCAGTGTGGGAACTGGACAGGACAGAACAGGACAGAGGCAATAGCTTCTTAAAGTCTAATGCTTCAATTTTTCATCATCCATCAGTTTGAGTCACTCCTGCTACAAGCCTGAAGTAAAGTATTTGCAATAGACTGAATTATTGCTGGAGGCTGTTGAAAGACGTTTTCATAAGAGTACCTTGCTGATACATGAGATTAAACAATCTGCAGAAGGTGTTTGTATTTATCAAATGTTCAGATCTGTAACTCAAGCGGTGGCAGAGAACTTTAAAAAAAAAAAAAAGAATGGATCCAAATTCAGCAACAAAAAGAAATGCAGAATTTAAGTGTGGCTGCAGATAAACCCTTGAAAGGAAGGGAAGGTAGACAAAACCTAACAAAGTCATCTCAGGGTCAGAGTGGTGTTGGCCAGCAGGACCCATGTGTCATTTCTGAAAATCAGGGACTAATCCAGTGTAAGAAGCTGCAATTCGTAGAGCAGTGCATCATCTAATATCTCAGATTAATTAATTGTTTTACCTGTGGGGGTGGTGACTCTCACGGCTGGGCAGAGGGCCAGGCTGAGGGGGCAGAGGCAGAAGATCTTCTCTGCAGTAAACTAGATGCAGTGTGGATTAAAGCAGCTCATGGTCCTCAGCGCTGTGGAGGGGACTGGCTGCAGAAACGCCTGTGTGAGCGAGACCTACTCAATCTCTGCTTCCTTTCCATCCCGTTGCTTTATTGCAATGTGTATCCTCGTCCTTCCAGAACTAGACTGAAAGCAACAAATTCATTTCATATGGGGCAACTGTGAAACTGTTCATCTTTTTTGATCAGAATCTGTGACACCCTGGTGAAAAGCCTCAGGTATCCCATTACTGCCCTTCTAGCTAATTTATCTTTCAGTCATCTTTATGCCGCATAGCACAGGGCAGCAGGGATACCAAGAGCTACTAAAGCACATATTTCCATATAAACTATATCCTAGCTGATGGTGAAAAATTGTTGGTACACTTCTTGAGTACATAGACTAGAGCTGTGATCCATCTAAATGAAGCTGCATGGTATTGACCTCTGTTTCCTAAATGTGTCGCTTTCCCCCTGCTTTAGAAGAGCATAAGGACGTTTTCCCCCCTTCTGCAGAGTAACAGCAGCAGGGAAGAGGAGCCACTCGTTCACCCTCCCTGCCTGCACTGACAAGTTTCAGTCCTATTTTATCTGAGTTTGAAAGGATTTGTTTGTTTGCCTTAACAAAACTGTGTTTAAGTCATATATAGGTGGAATGTGGCTTAGTAAATAAATGGTGCTGCTAGGAAGAAAATTAAGAGAGCTTCTAAGTAAAAGAGAAACAAATCTGACTGCATGTGCACACTTGGCGGACTTGTATTTGCATAAAATATATAAATATTCTGGAAAAAGATCTAAATGAAAAGATTTGGGAGCAAGCACTTTTAGATAATTCTGATCTCTATCTGTACTCCTTATCTTAGGCTGTCTCTGATTTATAGCTATGAAAGTTTTGGGTTAATATTCCCTTTTGACTGTTCTTTTTATTTTCCTTTTCATTCCTAATATCTTCTGGTTCTAATAAACACTAGAAGAAATGTCCAGACTTTTGAAGATATGTTTCTTTTTGATATCAGTGAATCATGCTAAGATTACACACAATCAGAGCTCTGAAGGTAAGACCAGAACTCCTCTATGAAGGATGTATTTTGTGTGGATGGAAAAAGCTAAGTGTAGTAAAATAGATGCAGTACTGTTTAGTAACTAGGACCATATTCTCTACTTTCTTGACTCCAAGGAGTTATGCCAGCAAATAATTCAACCAAGATTGCTGATTATTTAATAGCCTTTTGTTTTCCCTGTTTTTCTGTAAATGCATTTAATCAAAACTGTACTAAATGCTTATAAATAAATTATATGTGTATATATAATTTTGATCACTGCATACAATACATGTATTTTTGTATAACAGTTGAATGGTAAAACATTAAATCAACTTTTAGTAACAGGATAATCTTTTACAGATTTGCCTCCATTATTACACAAAGCTGTGGTTAGTATTTTTATTTGGTCTCTGTACTAACATTTTATATTATAATCTAAAAATAAAAATTTGTTACATATATTTACCATTTTTTCCTTAGGAGGAAGTAATAACTGGGAAATATCTGAATGGTAACGTACAAAATTGTTCCCACTTATGCTTCTAAAAGGAATTAAAACTCAGTATCTCACCATAACTTTTTATGTTCCATTTTTCATGTGTAGCCCTCCTTGATATACTTCATTTTCAGAGGTAATGTATTACTCTCACCAGCTTGATTTTTTTGTATTGTCTTGCACTCCTGATATGATCTGTTTAATTTCCACAGAACCTGGAACATGATGGGTAGAACAAGATTGGCACATGCAATTACTTTTATTTAGATCTCCTGTGAGAAGTATTTCCTCTTAACAAGGAAAAATATGTTTTTCATGATAGAGCTAAAAGCATGCATAAAATGAGGCTGAGAATAAATATCTGCTACAGTTTTCAAAAGCTTTGATAATTAACTTTCTTCGTATGTTTCAGAATGGTTTCTTAAGTAAATTAGAAGCAGTTCCAGCTTTCTGTCCAACTCCCTCTTTCAGTCCTGCTCCATTAGTCCCCATCCGTCCCACTTCCTCCAGCTCCTGGCGACTTTTGAATTATTTGCTAATTTTGTCTAAATTTGAAAAAAACAGTATAAGCCTCAAAGGCAATTCCACTCCTACATATTTTGAGAAAATCAATGGCTGTGTAAAGAAGACACACTGAAATTAATGAGTCTGCTGAGGGAAAGGCAGCAGACATTAGTCACTGTTCTTTCTTTCTACAAGCAGATCAGAACAGGCATAATGGGGTGCCAGGAAGCACACCTATAGCTCCAGACTAGCCACAGCGCAGCTTGTCTCATGCCTGGAAATAGTACTAATGGCAGCATGTTGAAAAATTGAGATTGTTGTGGGCTGTTGTGGAGTTAGATGAAAAAATACGGTTCAATGAGGAACAGTTATGTAAGTTTTCATTGCATTAAATAGGTCAGCTATTAATCTGGTTAGGCCAGAAAGCTGAATACTTATGTCAATATAGTGTTAGTAGCAGTGTTTGCTTTTCTTATTCTTGATTTGTCTTGTAATTCCTATTTTCCATGTTATATTGTTTTACTGGCATTTTTGTTCCTGTTTTCTGTTACAGTTCTAATGTCTGGACAGCAGATATGCTTACAAAAGTCATGGCATATTTTCATGCCCAGGAAGTTATGTTTACTTTTAGCAGCCTACAGGTTTGTGCCATTTAAAATGCATTAAAATTTTCATTTAAAATAGAATTTTAAAAAGAAGCAACCTATGTCTATAGCCAAAACTAGATTGTCAATAACAGATAAATAACAGATGTACAATGTAGCAGGTAAATAGGAAATATGAATAGGTTTTTTGATTGTCTTTTTCCCCTAAGATTGCAGGAGTGTGCAAGGCAGAAGTAGTAATAAATAAGATCTTTTTGCATTTTCTCTGATGGAAAGCAGATATTAAGAGTTTTCATCTTCAGAAATTGTTTCTGAATTGAGTGTATCCACATGCTGTTTCTCCACAAAATGGCAGGTTTCTCCCAGATTTTGACTGTGACTTTGACTGTTCATTGCTTCTGATGGAATGAGAGCTCCAGACCATCCTACAAAATGCATCCACATGTAAAGTTCCTCTGAACTCTGTTTTTGTAAATTAGCAATGTGGAAGTGATATAGGAAAAAGTCGTTGTTCTTTATCCCTGGTCATTATGGTTAGTTATGAGCTGGTTTAAATGGAGTTGTAGCCTGCTAATCAAAACCTGAGCCCCTTCCTCCTCTCTGCACACATACACGCACACTCTGAAAAAGGAAAGTGTCAAATGTGCAATCTCTGAGCCTTGGGCATTCCCTGCAGCCCACGGCCATGTATCTCAACAGCACTCAAACCTTTTCCCAAGCTCCATTTCACTGTCACAGCTCATCCAAACCTACATGAGACTAACATTGCCTTTTCCCATTTGATTAGATTTATTAACAGTTTAAGGCTATAAGCAGGCCTGCAACCCTTAGACAAACAAGGACCTAACTATGTTAATATTTGTTGGTGGCAATGCAAGATAAGCAAAGACAACAAAGAACAGTTTCAACTCAAATTCCAAACTAATTCTGAAATGATTCTGTCAGGAATTAGAAGCGATTTTACTCCAGTCTGGTGCTAATGAGCCTTACAGTACTTTCTATTCCAATGTTATAATTCCCTGTAGATTTTCAAAACAGGCACAAGATTGTTAACTGTTAATGCAGCTTGATATAAGAGAGAATATTTTGGCCTTACGACCTGGTACAGACTTTTCCTCCCATCTAATTGCATATTTCCTTCATTTTTTTAAGTAATGATAATGTGCACACTGTACCTGATTTTTTTGAGCTCTGGGAAAGTTTCATTTTCACAGCTTTGCTGTGTGAAGCAGAAAAGCATTATTACTCTTGTTTTACGAAGTGATAATGATAAACTGAGGCATTTTTGTTAAATGTCCCACTGGAGAGGATTTGCTTATGAAGCCAAGAATAGGAATTTAAAGTTAATGTCTTCCAAAATTACATTTAGATTATTTTTGTTTACAGTTTGTGTTGACTATAGTTATTCTAGTCATTGACAACACAGACAACACAGGAGCTAAGCACTTATCTCTCCTTAAGCAGAGATTTTTCAGGGAGTAAAAGATGCACCTAGTAAAATACTATGAGCTTTTTGTATATTACTCATACTTTTTATACTTCAGATGTCCATAAAAAGTTACCTGAAGAATCTTTTATACCAGCCCAGGCAGCTACTGTCCGAATTTCAACAGCTTGATCAGCAGCAGTTCCAAACTGCAATGAAGTATCTCTTCAACAGCAGAAAGGACCATCTTGTAAGTCACCTTGCACTTGTGAAAAAGAAAAGCTTCTGTCAGTGGTTTAGATAAATGGGAAAGTGCCAGACTGGGGTCTCACAGTGCATGCCATGCAGTTACTTAGCTGTCCTGGATTGGATTCCCAGAGCCCCTCTCCCTAGGTTGGACTTAATTAATTTAATTCTTGTTGTCTAAAAGTTTGGTTCCAAGTCAGTCGTCTGGATTTTGTCTGTAATCAGTGGAGAGAAATGCATCTCCAGATGATTATTTACCTTCCAACACAAATATCTAAGGTAGCTAGAACCAGTTGTTCTCAGGGAGTATCTGCTTCTCTTCAGTGCCTAGAAAGAGCCAAGAAAGTCAAATCAGTTATCTTGTTGATTAGTTATGGGAGCATGCAAGCAAATTGTAAGGCCATTTGGAGGAGAGGGAGCATAACATCATTTGCTTGCCTCTGTGGTGTGACCCATCTAAAAAGTCTTGCTCAAAGTCACTGAGTGCCTCCCGGGGAGGATCTCCACTGCAGGGGTGACATAATAGCCTGATGTATGAGAGCACCTGGCATCTCCACTGCCAGGAGGAAGGGCCTCCAGCACGGGCATTGCTGAGGGGGTGGAGATTAACCTGGGAGAAAGGCAGAGCATTTCCCCAGACACATGAGGTAACTGCCCAGAACAAACACTGTATAATCCATTATTCAAACAATGGTGGTGCAGCTCCTGCTGCCAAAGTACGCAGGATAGGTGTGCAGCATGCACTGGGAGCTGGAGCAGTATAGCATAAGCCCATTCAATAAACTGTAAACTTTATCTTCCCAAATGGCATACCCAGTTCTTCCAGGACTGATAACATTGCGTGAACAAATCACCAGGCCTGGGACTGTCAGCTCTCAACAGTGTCCTAGACACTTTGACTGATGAGACAGCAACCTAGTAATCCATGCCCAACCAGGGTGACTTTATTCTCTGGGCTTGGTTCTTTGATCTTGCCCCATCTTCTGGAGGAGGTGTTTGTAGTAAATAGTTTGCAACAAATACTGCACAGAAAAGGTCTATTCTAGAGATATCTACATATTAAATTAGGTATGAACTAATATCCATTAAATTCTGATATCCTTTCATTTTCCAAGTAACTAATTCTTTCATGAGAGCACACACTATAACTTCAGCAATTTTGGATTATTTTTCTGGTTTTCATTTTCGTTTTGTCAGAAGGTTCAAGCTGGTCTCTGGCCATCACCAGAAAGGAATTATCTGAAGTAATGCAACCAGACAGTACTTTGCAGCTATTTTTCATGAGAACAGCACCATATTTTTTGAAGAGTGCTTTCTGTCAGGCCTCAAAATGAACAATATATTTAATTAATCTAAGAGATGTTCTCTTAATCCCTTATTACTTGCAGGAAATGGGAAATATTATTCTCAATTGGGACAAGACTAGAGAGAGAATTTTTCAAAGCCCAGGAGTAAACAGGACCTTGTTCTTTATAACACTGGATAAATGCTTTCTGGTTCTGAGTGCTTTGGACTGTGTGGATATCCTGAGCCAGATTTTGCGTGTGTCAGTGGTGAACTATCTCCAACCTGATGTCATTGGGAGCCTTCCAAATGTTCTGCTGGAGGATGCTTTCAGAAACTTGTAAGCCATTTATTTTCCAGACACAATTAATACTATGTAGTATTTGCTGACTATATCTACTTAAAAAAAAGAGGTTACTATATGGTCTCAGTCCAATTTCCACATACAGCTTCCTGCTTATGTGTTGCTATTTCTAGAACCATTTGTCCATGTGTGTCATTTTTAAAAAATAAACTCATTAGTGAACTGACATGCCCTTGTATCACTTAGGTCAACAGTATTCAAGGACCTCTATGACAAAACGTCAGCAATTACACAGAGAGCTCTGTATGGCTGGATGAAGCAGATTCTACAAAAATCCTATAACATGAGTGGTATGTTATGTACAAGGTATTTTCTTGTTGCTTATTATTAGAGAAAAACAATCAGCAAAAGGCCTATCCATTGTATTGAATTGTTTCCCAAATTTAACACAGGTCTGTTTAAGTGTAGATGTCTTGAACAGCTTTGCTCCAGAATACAGTAACATAATATATTTGTTATTCATGGCAAATAGTTCTCCAAAGATGCTTGCTCTTCATCCCTTCTGCACAAAGTCTCTGTGCTCAAGTCCTTTTTCTAAGACTTAAATAGGATACAGTTGTCAGGTGCTCTGCACAGGCATGTTTTTCACATCTGAATTCCTATTGAGACTAGAAAAACAGGTCTGTCTCAGAATACATTAGCCAATGCACTGTTTAAAAATAAATGCAGGATGTTGTGGCTCGTTCAGAAAAGGGACAAGAGAACAACCAAGTTAATTAATTCGGATTTTATGCATTTTACCACATCTGTTTGCCTTGTTAATGTGTCTTAAACAGATGTGCCACAGCTGGGACAGTGCAGGACAGGCTCCACGAGGGGGCTGTAAAGCGACAGCGGCACTGATGCAACAGAACCCGTGCTTGGGTTTCACTGAACATCCCAGCAGTGCTGTCATGGGAGCATTTTAGACTTTTGGATGTATATGTTCTTCCTCTTTCCTGGAAATCAAAGGGAAAATGCCTACATGCTTCAGTGGAGCTAAATTTCACTCTTGGAACTTCTGCTGTTTCAAAATATCAGAGTAACCCATTAAGTAATAGAGAGGAAGTTCACGACACTGCTATGAGGTGGTATTACTGCCAGCGCATTACTGGGGAAGCAAAGATGCAGAACTTGCCTGATGATACTCAGCAACCCTGAGAAAAGCCCACAGCATCAGACGTTTTGGGTTGTGTCTGAACCATCTGTAAAAGATCACGCAGATCAGTAGGGACTGGGAATTACCATGCCTCTCTTACCTCCTGGTTGCTGCTTCAAATGCAAAGCAGTGCAGATACGGTGAATTCACTCCTGAAGGCATCAAGTGTGGACTGTTAACCAGGTAGTTCTGGTAGTATGAGTTGCAGAATCCATCAGCCCTGAGCAGGTATAATTGGACTGCTACCAACATCCAGGTTGGCAAGTCTAAAGCTCACTCAATTGTATCTGCACACCACAGGTCGCAGCATGGAGTGCAGGACAACAGAAGAGTCCTGCAATAGTCTGGTTTTTTTGCTTTAACTTTATATGTGGGTAGCACTGGGGAAAGTAAGTAGCTCTCTTGCAGAAGCAGGATCTTTCTCACTGAAGCGCAGCAGAAAGAAACTTTAAAGAAGCCTCATATTCGTGGTGCTTACAGGGCCACCTCCCAAGCATTTCTGCTGGTTTTGGAGACACAGAGCACATCACCATGTCTTCGTGGTGTCTGCAGAAATGCAGAGGCCTTTCCATCATTCTGCTTCTCCCTGCAATGTCAGGCAGCCTCTGCAACTGGATCACTGGATGAGCAAGAGATCACATCTGGCTCCTGTGTCTTAAGAGTCAAACCTTTCAAGAAATTTCTTTGTCACTCAGCCAATTCTTGCATGTTTTGTATTAAACATGCAGAGGTATTCAGAGATGAAGCATGCTGATAGCCCTTGCAAAAACAGGAGTCTGCAACTTTCGAATGTTGTACCTTATTTAAAAGTGTCAAAACAGTTCTGGGGATCATAGCTACCGCAGTTGGTAATTGCAAGTCTGGTCTGCTAAGGCCACAGTCAGCATCCTTAAATTGTGATAGGTTATTTTTTTAGCTCTTCTACCCTGTCTTTTAACTCTTTTAATATTCCTGGTAATGGGAGGTAATATCACTTCAAAAAATGGAGGCTTGACAGACAGGTCTGCTGGGAGCATCGTCTTGTCTCAGCTAAGGAGTGTAGATCTGTGTTTTCAAAAAAAATCCTTACTAAATGGGGTTCTTCAGCTTCTGGAATTTAAAAGCTGTTTTTTCAGATACTGAAAACTCTGCAAAATGCACTGATGATTTTATTTTAACAGAGCTGTGACTATCAGCACTGCTAAGGAATATGTTTAGAGTTATCACACTTTGAGCCATCCAAATTATGGTACATTGGAGAAAACACCATCTTTGTGGCTCGAAGTATCCACTTAGTCCATAAATCCTTTTTCCTCAGGGATATTTGGATCTTTTCTCCATTATTGCTATTGTGTATTGCTGAAATGAGTGGTATGATCAATAATAATATATAGATATAGAAAGTGTTACAAAGTATCATGCCTTCCTGGTGTTCTTAAATATTATATTTTATTAGGAAAACTGAATTTAAAAAGTGCTGCTCCATATTTAATACTACTGGTTTAATTTTTTCTGTCTCATACTTTATCCATTTTCTATTTCAACAATATAAAATATTAACTGGTTTCATATGAGAAAATTTAAAACAATTGAATCATTATTTAATTTTCATTTAAAAATGTATGGGTTCATAAAAGTGCAGTGCTAAAATCTAGCTAATAGAGGGAACCTGTCTCTCTGTGCTAAAGATTTTTCTGATTTGCAGCTATTTTCTTGATTGTTTACCAATAACAACATACTGGGTACAATGTATTTGAAAAATAATTACTTTCTTAACACTGTAGTGAGTATTTATTTGTACAAAACAGAGTTCAATGAATCAACTTCTTGGGTCAGTGCAGAAAACTTATGGATTTTGGGAAGATACATGGTTCATCTCCCGTTAGAAGAAATTCTGAAAATTAGTCTCAGTGAAGTAAGTAACAAAGTGTGGTTGACTATATCCTTGTCAAGTGATGTCAGCTGTAAACAATATGAACACAAATGCAAACTTCAACACAAAAAAAAGTTTATATATTTTAATTACTTAAAGTTAATTTCAATCCATTGTCAACCAAATATTCTTTTATTTTTGGAATTTGAAAGTTTCTATCATTAATATGTAATTGTTTATCTGTATCAGGCTTCTGTGACTTGTACTGAAAGAAAGATAGGGACCAATGACAGAAGACCCTCAAATTATTTGACAGTTTGACAGAGAATTGCTGTCTCAGCTTTAACTTAAAAAGTACTGTATTATCCAAATCTTTGTCTTCTATATTTTATTGGATGCAATTGTTTCATAATCCTGACACGTAATTTTGTTTGCACTGGTCAGATTCGACTATTCATTAGCTACGACAATGCAACAAAACAGTTAGACACAGTGTATGATATCACACCAGAGCTTGCACAAGCTTTCCTGGAAAGAATAAACTCATCAGGATTTGATATGAGAAACACTTCAACCATCTACAGGCAAGACTGCTTTGCTTTTTCTTTTATGGCTGTGTATGGAGAAAACAAATAAGTAAGAAGAAAAGAAAGGAGCAATAAGTACTTGATGAAGTTGTTGGTGTAGCATAGCTTTTTTCTTCCAGCAGAAAAATGTAGGCTGAAATCCAACCCTGGTTAGCAACAGTGAAGAACTGCTAGTTTATTAATTTCTGCAGGTGTGTCTAATTAGCTAATGCTTCGTCTCCTGCTCTGCAGTGAGTCTGTAGTATTAGTATGAGAACTACAGCAGTACCTGGGGGACTCAATCAAAGCTCCATCACTTTGTGCTGTACAGCAATAAAATAAATTGGGATAGCGGGACATGAGTTGCATTGTCTGTTTGAATCACAGAAGATGGAGGTGTTTTGTGGAAATCATGTTACAGTTAGGATTTAAGGAGGAAATCTCGGCTCATGCCAGCCAGTCCTGCAAGTGGTTTTTATTTGGCATGTGTGCCACCAGAGAGGTCACAGAGCGAAGAGGTGTAAAGCCCATCCTGCAGGGTAGAGAGGAGCTACATTTAAATGCATGTGACTGTTGTGTGTGTAAGCAGGAAACTGCATTTTTAGGGCTGTCAAATCAGCACTGAACATACTTTGACAATAATAGAAAAAAAACAAAATAAATTGCTCTTATTCATAAATACGTAGTAAGCATGAGTTATCTGCAAGAAAATGCTGTGCTCTACATTTACATTTTAACTGTCCTACAAATAGATGTATTTAGTCCCAAGTCACTGCTGTTTTTTTGTAGTCTCCTTGGGGGATACCTTGGAGTTTTAAACTAATGCAGAATATGCTTTATGTCTTCAGAGCTCCTGTCATTATTGCAATGTAACTCACTGACTTCCATGAAATATCGCTGATTGCTGGAGATGTAAGCAAGAGAAGAATTATGCCCACACTCTAAATTTCAGTGTCAGAAATCTTAAAGATTATTTTACCACTCATGAGAGGTGCCACATTCTCACAGAGGAGAGAAATTTCGTGCTCCATAATCTTTAATATATTCCACTTTTACAACACACTTATTTTATATTACTCATTTTAACCATACTGATGATTTAAATGCTCTTTTACTTTAAAGAAGTAGTATTATT
Source organism: Mesitornis unicolor (assembly GCF_000695765.1). NCBI lineage: Eukaryota > Metazoa > Chordata > Aves > Mesitornithiformes > Mesitornithidae > Mesitornis > Mesitornis unicolor. The sequence continues at coordinate 33,632 of NW_010168377.1, forward strand.
CATTGCTGCTAATCCCAAAGGAGATGAAGAGCTCTTGATGGCTATGCAATAATGCATCAGGAGGTAATTATTTGTTATAAAAATGCGGTCCCATTAATTCAGATACAATGAAGCAATACATTGTTATATTGAGGGAATAGAGGAACTAAGAGCTAAGCTTTTCTGTGCTGCAGAAGTTTACCGAGTTTGTGATAGTGCTGCAGCATTGTCTGCTGTAGATTTAGTTCATGTCTGAACATTACTGTCTAGACTCTGCCTACGCCTGCATCATTGAATTACTAAAAACAAAGCCTGTAGCAGGAAAGCTGGGCTTTGTATGTTCTTGTCATGTGCGAACTATGAAAGCAAAAGCTAGTTGTTTACAGTGACAGAGGATTGATTCAGGCTTCCTACAAAGGAATGCATCACCATCACTATGAAGTCCAGAGAGAGCAATGCACAATTCAGATCTCCTTTGCAAGGCTGCACATAATGGTAGTAAGTAAGCACAAGGCCAGTGTCAGGAGGCCACCTGTAGCAGGTGCTTACCCTTGGTGGTATGACTGCTACTCTCCACCAACTATGGTTGTGTTTGTGCTTTACAGAGGTCAATGGAAATGTTGACTTTAATTTTATACAGTGGGTACTGTGTAGGAAAATGAGCTCCACATCTTGTTTACAGCACTGCCTTGCAAACTGCTGTGCTGGCACAACTAAGACAATGAGCCTCAGCACGTTCTCTCCTAACCAGTGTTGAATTGGACAGGTCTTCATCCATCAGCCAGTCGTATGTTTGATGTGAAATACAGCAGGCTTTGTTTAAACCTGAAACCATAAAGAGACTATGTAATGCTCTAGCTGCTGCTCTGACACGAATGAGTTATGTTGCATGTGAAATCCAAGCAGGATTTAGAGTTCAAAACATTCAATCAATCCAGGTAAGAACTCAGCAAACCACTTCTAGAGACTTATTTAGCCCTCCATCCTTTTCAATGCAGAGATTATATTGCAAACTCTGCCAAGGGGAGTGGCGTCATTAGCTGGGAAAATCCAGCCATGGACAAGTGGAACCAGGAAAGTTAAATTTCTGACAGCACCAGGAATCTGGGTAGAGTTCAGCTGAATACAGAGAACAGTGCATATGTCTCATACCCAAATTTCAGGCCATGTGGAGTTTTAAAGATTGCAGCTTAAGGAACTAGTGACAGACAGAAACAACTCAAGTTCTGAGTACAAGTAGGATATACCGTACTATATTTTGGTTTCCTGACAATGACACCTTTTGTGTCGGAAGTTAGCTAATGTATTTTCTTCTCTAAAGGCTAGGTTTATTGGTTTGCTTTTATGATGACATGGAACAGATGGATGCTGCTGTGGCTCGGGCTTTACTTCATCAGATGATTAAATGCAATCAATTGAGAGGTTTCCAGGCTGAGATTCAGAAGGTAGGTACAATGCTAATTCTTCTTGCCTAACCTAATCCTGAAAACAGAGGAGGAGGAACTTTCTTCTTGAATTTGAAAAGAAAAGACTGAAAAATGACTGGAATCTAAGAAATAAGTGGAAATAGTTCTTGACTGTATAACACAAATAATAAAAGCCCTTTTTTGTGTTTCTCTTTTTTACAGTGCTCATTCTTTTCTCATTCTGTTTCCTCCTGTTCAATATTCCTTTGACAATTGTGGTCCTATTTTTTAATTCTTATGAAATGTGTGGTCACTAAATGGTTGCCAATGCCTATTCCAGAAACTCCAGTTAAGGTTTAGGGTGATAATGAAAATTGGTTCTTGGCAGATTTTTATTTCCCATCTGCTTTTTTGTTTGCTTTAGCTGAAATCTCAACTCCTGAACATTGCCATGCAAAACCAGACACTGAATGATATCCTTGGATCTCTGTCAGATGCCGTGGTTGGCCTAACTTCGAGTCAGCTGGAATCTTTGTCACCTGAAGCAGTACAAAATGCTATTGCAACATTAAACCAAGTCTCTGGGTGGGCAAAAAGCCAAGTTATGATTTTATCCAGTAAATACCTCTCTTATGAAAAGGTACATCTGATAACAGCTTTCCTACCGTCTATTTTTAAAAGTGAAATGGCTTTTTTGCAATGAGAAGTGTAGATTTTGAAAAGTCTAGTACAAGACTTATTTTAGTACTGAAAATTTTGTTTAAAACAAATAGAAACATTCAAGATTGTACATCCCAAAGTAATTCTCCAGTAACAGAGAGAGTGACTATTTGCATTTGGCAGCTGTATATATTATTTTGTCTGTTATGACTGCCCCAGGCAGAATTTGCATGATCAGATATCCCAGACTATATTCAAATATGCTGTGATGGAAGGAATCAGGGTCCTTTCTGAAGCTTTTAAAAAAGGAGCCTCTGAGAAAATTGTCGCATTCATTTCCTGGACAGTCTTGTCTTAATTGAAAGAAATCTGAGCAAAGTGCATCCCCAGGCAAGAAATGTATTAAGTATTCAACAGTAATAGTTCTGATTTATTTATTAACCTTTGCTTTTAAATATACTTTCTTTTTGTTTGTGCTGTTATCTCTGCAGGTTTTCTCATTTTATAATGTTAGTCAAATGGGCGCATTGGTAACTGGTATTAGCACGCAGTCATTCTACAGCATGAACCCAAAGGAGCTTTCTCAGATTATTTGTGGCATGCTATCACAATACTTGTCTGACTTGACTCCTGCACAACAGCAAGGGATCCTCAGGAAGGTGATTATGAACTCAAGTGTGTACCAGGTTCTCTTTGCACAACAGCACAATAACCAAATATGCAGAGCATGATTTAAAATGTTGTTGCAGAGAGATGTGTTTCAGCTCAATGGTTAATATATCCAGTGTTTTTTCTGAACACCAAGTATATTTTGAAGGCTGTCTCTTGCTTAGTCCTTCTGACATTTTTAATACTGACATGTTTTTCCTTTATCCTCTTAAGAGAAATATTACACAGAATAGAAAGAAGGGCAAATCCTGTAAATCTAGGCATCAGTTCTGAAATGCCATGTATTTATCTATCCCTCTTTCTAGATAGCTGCATCTGGAGATTTTTCCTCATCAGTGAAAGATATAAAAGGAGCTTTCTTTAAAGAAATATCTCTTTCTGATTTATGGAAGCAGACTGGATATAATTCTTCAATGATGAAAGAAAAAGAGCTAAGAAGAAGCCAGGTAAAACTTATTATGCAGTTCCCATTCCACTGAAATTTAGTATGATGGAAGAACAGGAAAAGTGTTGTAATGCACATGTGTTCAAGGAACATAGGTTAAAGGCAGGAACTGCCCCAAATATATCCTGACATAAACAACCAGAGGTCACTTAGAGCCTAGACAGCGTTATGAGACAATGTTACAGAAAGGGAAGCGTTAATATACTGAGTTAAAAAGTCTTCAGGATTCTGGCCCATATATTTTCTCTTTCCAGTACTGTGTACTAAACATTTGCATGTACCATCAGCCCTTTGGCTCTGTCCAGATAGATGCAAGGTTGGACCAGGTGATCTCCAGAGGTCCCTTCAAACCTAAATTATTCTGTGGTAGTGCACCATAAATATGTTTAGCAGCATCCCGTAGTGCCGTAGTGACATCACAGTCAGTGATGTCTTGTCTTGTGAAGAAGAAATTCAGCAGTGGATGCTGAACCTTTTGGTTGGCCAAACTGCACCATAGAAATTACTTTAGAGTACATAAAAGAGTTAAGCATACAAAACCTTGAAGTAGTTATTACCTAAACTTAACTTACAACTGAATTACCTAAACTTAGCTTTAAATATGGTTGTTTTTATTTCAGGCTTTGTATCTGTATGAATTACTGTCTAAGAAAAACTCTCCTGTTGACCTGCTAAGGTATGGATGATAGTCTCTCTTGAAATAGAGTTTAAGTCTAGTTTTGTGATGAGAGTGACTTTGAGGTAAACATAAACATTCTGTGGTTATTTTCTACTGTCCTAATATTTATTCATTCCTTGGTACCCCAGGATAATTCACCTTCCTCATTAAAAAGGGTCTCCAAATTCAAAATCCTGATCAAAGCATTGCAGAGGTTTTGGTATTTTAAGGCTCAGTCAGTGTTTTTCGATTTGATTACATTTTTACTTTCAATAGTCTTTTGGTTACAAGAAAGGGGAAAGAAAGGTGGTCAAGTTCCTTAGGACATGGTTGTAGGGAGTAAAGACTAGATCCTGCTTAAATATTAATAAGATTGAACTTTGCTTTTTCCTAGCAGCACAGGACAGCTTGTGAAAGGAGTAACTTGTCAACTCATTGAAAGTATGGGCACAGACTTTTTTTTAAACACTTTTACATTCTTTGAAAAAAATCTTCATCTGCTTTCTCCCTATCAGGTAAAATAAAAAAAAAAGACTTTGTGTACATAAACATACTACCCAATAGCCTAACTGTAGGTAAATTAGAATTTGGTTACTTGTTTTTTTAATTTTTTTTTTCAAAATCTTGTGTGTGTGAACTTGTCTGTAAACATATTTCATTTAAATCCTCTATGTGTGAATTCATCTGTTATCATACTTCATTTTGACAATTACACTTGTGACTTACAAATTGCAAGAAATTTCTTCCAACTTGCTAATACATGAGTAATTTGTTTGGAAATATATAGAATATATACGTTTTGGAAAAATACAAATGCTCTCATGCACCCAAATACAGAATATTACATCTCTGATGTCTTCAAAAAGAGAACTCTAAACTACTTTTAAAAAGCCAAAGAAAAATGCTCTCTGAAGATAGTATGCATAGTTTTATGTGTGCTAATTTATAAGCTGTAATAAACAAACGATATTTTCATTATTCCTCAAAATTTCCAAATGTTTAAGACCTCAAATTTTCATTACTTTTAGGTTAATTGTTTGGCTTGGAAGTTTTGGAAAGTCTCCAGTGCATCTATTCCTCCCTTCCTCTTACTGGTGCTTCCGTAAGTTATATCTTACGACATCTTAAGTTACTGCATTTGTTGCAGTAGATTCAGAGTAGTCCTGAGCACTTTTTTAACAACCTCTTCAGTCATAGGAAAACTGATGATTCAAATAAATGGTGACTTATAAAAAGTGGTCACTGATTGTAGCCCAAATCTGTATCGTGAAAATTGGTGATACCTGATGTCTTGTAGTGTAGCCCATTTTCGTCACAGTTGTGGACTCTTTTGCATCCTTGAAATCTGTCCACCTTGAAGCACTCTGTGTACAGGCTGAATCATGGTGCAGTGGTGTGACAGCAATCAAAAAGCTTGTAATGTTGCTGCGAATACTGTTGCTGATATCTGCTAAGGTAAAGGGATTAATTCGTTGGGCTTTCCTGAGCACAACTGTTTAGAATCACAAAACTAACTTAAATGTAGCTTATGCTGGATTTCCCCCCCCACACACACATCCCAGGTTATGAGACTTGCTTTGTTTATTTGCTTAGGGATTTTTTTGGGAGTGGATGTGTAAGACAAACCCATTGGGTGCTGCCCAAGCATATTGCTCTGTATGGTTAAAAACATTTCAGTGTGTTTAAAGACATTTTTGTAAGTCAGCAAAATTTTGCATTATGTAAATAGCCAAGTAATATTTAGTGGCAGCTTTTTTCCTTAGGGGAAAAAAAAAAAATCACTGTACCTTGACAGAAACTCCTGCATTGTACAACTTGTTAATTCCCCCTTTTCTTTATTTCTTTCTTCCTACATGCTTAAAGGGATAAAAGGGAATGAGAACTAATCTTTTCCTAGAATATTTTTAATTAAAAAAAAAAAAAGAAAAAAGGATTCTGTTTGAAAAGGCTCTAAAAACAACAAAATAATAAGACTTTAATACAAGGCTTTCTACAAACTGAAGCGCCAAGTTATTTGGCCAACAATTGCATGATGCTTGTTCAGGGCTGTCATAAGTTGCTGGTTCTCTTGCCTACAAACCCTGGTGAGGCTGGGCTTGTGCAGCTCTGGTATGTGCAAAGGCTGCCTGCCACTCTGGATGGAGAAGAGCACCATTTTGTTTTATTTGGCAGGCCTTCTTGGACTTTGATAAAAAAGAAGCCTACTCTAAAATCACTTGTCCTTAACCCACCCAATCACATCTTCATTCATCAGAGAATTATTCCTCATTAAAAGGAGAAAGGGGAAAAGTTTCTGAACTGTAGACAGTCTTGTTTCATATGGTGTTAAAGCATCTCAGAGCACTTTCATCCACTTGCAGCTGTTTATAATCCTTAGCCATTTTTGAAGATAATGTGATGTGCCAATGAAGAAGCTGTAAATTTAAGGTGAAGATTAATTACAACTTTTCTGGCCTGGCTGGTCCAGAGTTGTCTCTGAATTTTTCTGTCATCACAGAGTTTATGGCTGTTGTTATGGATGTGTGAAGGTCAGGTTTACATTCTGAGACCGTTTTAATTCTTTCTGCAGGGTTGAGTACCTCGAGAATGTCTCAGGCCCTTTGTGTGTCCCTTTCATTGAAAGTCTGGGGAAGACTGAAATGGACCTTTTGAATCCAAGCCTTCAGAAAAAGAATGCTGTGATGCAAAAAGTACAGGAGTGCTTGGTAGGTATGGCTAGGAGGTGTCACCAGTGGAGGGGGAGCTGCAAAAGAAGTAATCTGTAGTTAGCCACTGGCAATTCTAAGCTAAGTGAGAGTGGTTGATTAGTTTTCTCTTCCTTTATTGTCATGTGGTGCATCACTAAGTTATCCTGCCTACTTGTACTCTCCGGTCCACATGCACACACTTATGATCTCTTTTATGCAGTCAGCAATCTGAGACACAGGCTCTCCTGCTCTGTGTTTGTGGAGTGAAACCGTAGCTGAGGGACTCTGGGAGCTCAAAAGGCAATAACACAGCATGCTAATTTCTTCAACAGCACAAGCAAGAGCAGCTTAGACTATCACCCAGCTCAGAGAAGCTCTTAGACTTCATGTTTAAACAGCAAGGATTTCATTGCATAGGCTAGACTGTGCTTAATTAGACCCACTGCCTAACAAAGTGGACACTTAAATATTTTAAAGACATTAACAGAAATAGCTTGTTTGAAGTGCCAGTAATACTGAGTTCTAGGGCTCAGCTGTTGTCTTATGCTTAAGGCAGAGCAAAATATTGGTGATTTTCTGATTGCACAAATCCAACAGCAGCGATATGCTGATTTACCAGACTGCTAATTTATTCCTAACAGAGGTCAGATGTCTGCAGAGCTCAAATATCCCTGTAACCACTGAGCTACCCAGAGCTGCCTTTGAAACAGCTCTGTGGTAAGGATTTCTAGATCAACAAAAAAAAATTGTGTTTTTTTCATGTAGATCAAATTAAGACTTCTGTTTGTAAATTGTTCTCCTGGAGAAATGGAGGCTTAACTGGGATCTTACCAATCTATATAAATACCTTATGGGAAGAGAGTAAAGAAGACAGAGCTGGGCTCTTCTCAGTGGTGTCAGTGGAAGGACAAGAGGCAATGGGCACAGGAAAATCAAAATACAAGAAATCCCATCTAAACATAAGAAAAGGGTTTTTTTACTGTAAGGGTGTTTGAGCACTGGAACAAGTTGCTAAGAGAGGTGGTGGAGTCTATTTTTAGAGGTACTCAAAACCCAACTGGCCAAGGCCCCAAGCAGCCTGCTGTAGCTCACCTGCTTTGAGCAGGGATGTTGGACCAGAGGTCTCTTCCAAACTCAGCCATTCTGGAGCTCTGTTTGCACATACCACTGCACTTCATACAGTTATGTCAGTCACCATCTACATGAGTTCCTGACTTACACATCTATATTCTTATGGGTTTTTTGTGTACTGTTCAATTTTATTGTTCCCTGCCTAAAGAAAACCTTTTTGTAGCTTCCTTAACAATTTTCCTTGACAACATGCATGTTACAAAGTGTTCTCATGAAATGTCTTTGCTGAGCACAGTGACCTGGCCAGGGCAGCCTGGAGCTGACCCATTTGCACCTGGAGCTCCAAGCATCACTAGTCCTGTAGAGCTATGGGTGGCAATGGAAGCTCCATGGGAGAGGTGGTGGTACTAGAAGGATTTTGTGAATTCTGCTGTCTGGGAGCTGCAGCAATCACCAACTTTTAGGGGAAACTAGTTCATTGATGTACTGTGAATATTCATGTCCTTATACATACTGTCCAGTCCTATAATCCCTAGTGTTTTGACAGCTGCTGAGAAACCCCTCAGAGGGTTGTGACAGCAAAAGCTTGTGGCCCTTTTGCCATGAGGGGCCATGTGAGGGCCTGCCTGCTGGACAGAAGTGCACCACCTCTGCAGGTGTGGACACCTGGATATGGAGGTTGTGGCAGGACATTTAGTTTTCATTATTTTTTGTGTGTGCTTCAATATGAAATAGAGAACACACTGAAACCTCTGACAAGGTCTTATTAAATATCAGCATCTGCATTAGTAGAAGCAAAAAATATAAAACAATCTAGGCAGAAACGGTAGATTAAGTTGCCAGTGCAAACTGTTGTATCTTTGTTCCTTAAAGGGTCACAAAGCTTAAATGTGTTGTGATGCAGTTGAGTGACACAGCGCAAGAGCCAAGATTAGCTCTGCCAACAAGGTAAATGTTTCTTGTTTCAGAATGGCTCCATTGCTGATGAATATGATGTTGACCTACTTGGAAATCTAATCTGCCACTTATCTCCAGCCTTTCTACGTGGCAGAGTGTCCCTGAAGGCAATGGCAACAGCCCTTCATCAATTCAAACTCTGCCAACAGCTCAACCATGAGCAGAAGATTGAAATTAAATATAAACTCCTTGAGTTATATGGGTAAGGTATTAGATATACTACCTTGCTTATGCTGATGGTTAAGCCATGCAAATACCAACTGTTTGCTTTGCCCAGATAGAACTTCAATGGAAACAACACAAAGTAACGTCTAGCACTGGCCCAACTTGGGATCTCTGTCCACTATAATGACATTTCTGTTCTTGTATGTAACATGATAACTGTGGAACAAAATACAGCCCCAGGGACGTCCTGCATGACTTAAGTCCCAGAGGAAGAAGAGAGAAAATGTAATGTTTGAGGAGGGGCAGGCAAACAAACTCTGGCATGGAAAGAGAAAGGGCGTTACAGGCAAAGAATGGCACAGGAATGCAAAGAAAAAGAAAATGGAAGTGGGATACTCAGTGTGCTGGTGATACAGATCCATTTTATTGAATCATGACATACTGAGCTAAATAATATTTTATTTTATTTAGAAAATTTTTGTCTAGTCAAACATCCTTATAGTGGAGCAACAAACCAAATAGTTTTCTGTGAGAACATGCACTAGTAACAGGTTTGTTATTGGCATCTTCTTCAGGCTCTTTCAGACTGAACATTATTTATCCAAGTGCGTTTTTAAGTCAATCACCAACTGGGTTGGCTAACATTTGTTAGATTTATGTCAAACAAACAGGCCAAACCTGCTATGTACATTCTGAAACACCCTGCACCACTCAGAACTGAGCCTGAACTTAATTTTTAAGACCTGAAATCCCTACAAGTAATTTAGCATGTTATTGCAAGAGATATGGTACCTATCGCAGAATTGATCTCTCATACAGAAATGGCATAGGTGTCATTAGATGTGGCTCTTCAAGGTGTTAGATCTGCCTTCCATAACTGTTGACATTGCAGATTAATGAAATAGCAGACAGTAAAATAACGGAGCTAATAAGGTATGGATTTAAAACTTCTGTTCCATTACCTGTATTTTGTGTTTCTGTTCCTAGTTTTAAAAAGGCAGTATTAGCAGCAGACTGGTGCCACACTGGGTTGTTTAGTGAACTTGATCCTTTCAGAACAACGGGAAAACTGTCCACTTCTAAGTGTGTATGGACCTATTTTTCAAAAATGTTGAGCACCCACAGCTCCTGCTGACATCAGGGAAAGTTACAGTTGCCCAACACCAATGGAAAACAGCCCCCGTGCACCTACAAATAGTTAAATATTGGAATAGAGGAGTAGGTTTGTTGTTTTGTTTTGTTTTTTAATTTATAAGCAAGTACTGGCAAGTATTGCTTGCTTGAAGTTTTAGCCACATTAGTCCTTAGTATGAGATTCTTGGAAAAAGGATGGTTTCAGTTTTGGTTATGAGGGTTCTCCTTCTCTTTTGATAACATTTTGCAGACTGCTGTTGCAGTATGAACCTGATAGAAAATGGTAAATTTTCTTTTAAAAAAATATTTCACCTTGCTTGAAGACTGTAATGCTAAGAACACTATGGCTATTGAGGGGAGGGAGAGAGCTCCCTTATCACAATGTTTGAAGTCTTCCTCTGAATATATTGAGAATTCCACTAGTGCCCTATATGTCACAGAGAGATGAGAAAATACAATTTGATGTTTATAAGCATGATTAATCACATTGGCGTAGAAGTGTCTGTGTTTCCTATAAGATACAATATAAGAAAAACTCTCAAGTTTTGGTATAAATTCGATTGCAAACTTTTTTCATCAATAATGTTATCCAAAATAATTCTTCAGCTCCCCAAACAACTGGACAGCTGAAACAACATTAGATGTTGGACCATTCACAGCTCTGCTGTCAAAAGAGGAATTAAAAGTCCTTGCTGAAAAGGTATGTTTTTATTATAATTTTTAAATTTGTAGAAGGTGATGTTACAATTTGGATTTGTAAATGTCATAATACAGTCTAAATTATGTAACCTGAATGCTAAACAAGATAAATAATTCTCTTGGCAAGGAACTATGCGTTAATGTTTCACAGATTCTTGACTCCTTCAAAATTTATGAGATTTTTTTCTTGACAGTAATGGTAGTATAAACAATTATTTGCATGTATACGCTGATAATTGTACATTGTCATTGAGGAAAAAAAATGGTGCATTTACAGTGACACAGACTCAAACATTTTTAGTACTTTACACCTTGAAGTGTTGTTTCCTTCATTCTCTGTCTTCCAACCATAAAAGTTATGTTTCTTGTCCTGGGATCATACTGATCAAATTAGCATTTACCCACATGGCCCTTTGCCCTAGGGCCAGTGTAGCACAATTAACGATAACTGATAGCCTCAGCATTGCACTTTGTAGTTTCTTTGCCCTCGTTAGTTCTTAAAATCTTATAATTTTTATGTATAGGAGTAAACTATACTGGAATGAGGAATTCATTACTCAGCAGAAATATGTAAGAACAGTCAGCAGCTTTTCCTCAGGAGATAGTGGTTATAATTGACCAAATAGAATAGGACTCTCCACCTGAAGGGAAAGTAGCAGAGTGGAGGGGAGAGGTGAAAAAAGCCTAAAAAAGGTGAACAGGTTAACTTTATTTCTCATAATTTAATTTGGTCCCTGGCAAATTATGAACAAACAAAATCAAGTACTTTCTGTGCTGCACATACTAAAATGGTGGGACTCATTGTGCAGGAGGGTCTGCATAGAATCCAGTCAGGCAGTGCTCAGGTGTTGCCAGAAGCTGAGAGGGCATACAAGAGGGAGAATCACTCAGAATTTGCTATGTTTCTATTTCCCCCCCCTAACATATGCTGTTGACCTTTCAGTAGCAGCCAATTTACTCTCCTCTCTGAAACATCTGCACAAACAGAAAAGCAGCTGAGCTGTTATTAAACCCTGCTTTGCTGAGGTCTGCACAAGTCATTCCCTGCAAATTGATTTGTTTTAAAAGGGAGAAATAAGTCTTATTTACTCTTTCTTTCTTCCAAAGTTCCCAGATACCATTTTACAAATAGCAAAGACAACTGGACCAGTTTCTTCAGCTGAAGAGTTTTTGTCAACTGTATTCAAATCTGTCTCCAATGCCACTGCCAACATCGAATCATCTCTCACCAGACCTGGTCAGTATTTCACCTGCTCTCTGTGCAAAGTGCCAGATTTACAGTGGTGCCATTTTGGACTGTGATGGTGTGGTTCAAACAGATTTTTTGTTTCGCTCTGTCATCAAATGCATTCTAAGAAGCCAGACAATAAAAAGTAAAGCCTCAAGTAACTTAGAGGGGTTCAGACTTTTAGCAAAAACAGCAAGAGTCTTCATTCTGCTGCCCATAGTTGTCTGATGCATTAACCAATTGCAGAAACAATTTCATTGCAGAAACAATTTCATTACAGGATTGCATGGTTAAGCATCTCCTGGAGTGTTCCTGAGTGCACAAAAGAAAAGATGAATGATTTGAATTAGAGGTTTTGTTTATTTTTACTTTTTTGTTTATTTTTACTTTCCTTTATAATCTAAGTGAAAATCCTTGAATTAAAAGCTGTGAAGGTGACAAGTTACTCTTGTGCCAAAAGATTGCACATAGTTAATCCTTTGCCAGACATGAGCATATGTTGACTCGGCTGTTCTTAAATCTGATAGTGGTGGCACTGTGTTTTGTCTGTCCAAACGGACAAAGTTTGTTATAATCTAAAAGACATTTTAATCTGCAATCAAACTAATCTATTAGAATTTCTGGTAAGAAATTGATTATTTTCCTTGTATAACATACATACTTTGACTATATTCTATTATTACAGTAAATGTATTCTTTCTCTTACTTGAAAGTAACCCAGGCAGAATTTTTAAGCTATGCCACCTTGTGCCATGGAAAAGAACCCTGCTAGGGGAGAGGCTTTGAAAGCACTAATGGGAATTTAGGCCCCAGCAATTTCAAGAAGTTTGGTACTGTCTGTCTTTGTCTTTGAAAATTTCCCATTGGCTCTCTGCCTAACAGAATACAGGTCCAAGCTCTCAGCAAGCCCTGAGCCAACATGGAAATCCATCTGCTTGTATAAAAGCAACTCTGAATGATGACTGCATGTCTCTGGGAATGAATTTGCTCCTGATAATGCTGTATCCATATACAGAGAGAGAGAGAGGGTGTTCTACAGAGTTGTATTTTTGCATAGCCGGAAATAAAACCAACATGACCTCTGTTGATCAGAGGAGTCATTACACAGTTATGCTCTAAAAAAGCAGAATCAAGCTTGTAGTATGGCAGAGCATTAGTCCAGCTGTATGCATGAAATTCACTCTTCCTTCAATAAGAAAATAATCAGATCATAAATCATATTTCTTTAGGCATGGGCCACAGGACTAAAGGTTCAGCATCAGGTATTTCAGTATGCTTGTGTCCTTATATATGCTTTTTTAGGCCTCTGGATCACAACAACGTGAATCCCAAACTTCTCTAATCATACTAACTCATGTGCAGTGCAGTTGTAGAGCTGTCTCATCTGCATTGCAAGACAAATATAAAGCTGTCAGTGTAGCTAATGATCTTTGTTTAAGGATAACAGAGCTCCAAGGCTATGGAGGCTTTTAGTTCCTCACTTGGGGTGCACAAGCTCAGTTGGGGAGGAGTCTGGGAGATTAATAATTGAAGCATTTGTTTGTGCTAGTCTAAGAATAAATGCTTCTGCAGTCCAAATGTGGCACTGAAGTTCTGTTTCCAAACATAATCTTATCAACTCCACACAACTCAGATGGTTGTTTCAATAAGGAATTTAAATCACTAGAAAATTGGATATTATGAGAATGACTCTAGAATAACACTGATGCTCTTCATGCTACCAATCTGCTATTTTACATTTCCCACAGTTGAGTTCTGAACTATTATTAATAACAGTAACAATTACAGTGACAGAATTCTTACAACTATGTCTACATCAAGATAAAACCAAAGGCGGTGCTTAAGGCAAGATGAAACGTATGAGGCAAAACTGAGGACTCGTGTGTTTGAGATGGTACCACAAAGCAGTGGCAGTGCTGAACAAAGAATTCAAGTTGTTTACTTCATTGAGATGTTGTCATTTGTTATATGTATAACATGTTCTTCATCAAACTAAATGTGATTATATAGCAAAAGGAAGAGTGAAGTAGCATCAGATAGAGGAAGCAAAGCCAGGAGTCTAATTGGTATTTCCCTCTGTAATCGTGCCAATGTATCTGGTGTGTTACATGTAATAAAATCAATGTTTTTTTTCCAAGAACACAAAATATTAGGTTTTCATGACTTGGGGAAGGGAACTGCATTGTGTCTGGATGCATAGTATTTACATGATAAAAGCTGACCTTTTGCAGCAGGGGAAAGTGAAACAATGCAGCTTCACAAGAGGGTGGTGTAAAGGGAGAGCAGAACATCAGCTGGTACAGTGGAAGCTGAACAGCATTTTCGTTTGCTCAACAGATTCAGTCTTTTCAGTGTTCTACCCACTACTGCAGCTTCCTTTGATGCAAATAAATCCCTTCTCTCCCTCCTTTCAAAGTACAAATCTACTTTGTACATCCTCGCTTTATTTATCTGGGGGAGCTTAGCTCAGGCACAGCATCCGTGAAATTCTTGCTTTTTACTGGTAATGACCATATCTGAAGACATGTAGGGATTATTTGGCTTAGGTAATTATCTAATAAGGTTTTCCTAAATTAGTGACAGGAGAGAGAGGAGTAAGCAACCACATTAGAATTCTAATTTCTGCTTTCCATCAATATTAGAGGTAAATTACACCAAGAAAGACCAGAGTTTGTTCAAACACAGAATGGAAATTGTCTCATGTGATCATGCATAGAGTCAGAACCTGACCATAAATAAGATTTTTAAATATAGTTTGCCTGTCCAAACAGTTCTGTTGCAAGTGAACAGCCCTCTCTAGATCCTGACATTTTAACAACATGCTTGACATAAAGAACAGCCACTCTGCTTCTCTGACACATCCAGCTTCTGTCTTCACCTTGTTTAAATGTCAGGGAAGTCTTACGAGACATACATCTTTGTCAGAGTATTTCAGAGTAAAAGGACCTCACATGTCTGTTACTTTCCTGTTGAGCTGGATTTCACATATGTGCTGTTTGAACACAGAGAACTTTATTCAGCTGCAACATTTTTTGGCAAACAATGACATAGCTATATGAGACTTCTGCTGAGGTCATCCTGAAGATTTACATTTCATTCTTACTCTGAAGCAAAGCTCCCAGCAAATGGTGGTTTTACGTCAGAATAAGCCATTGCCTGGATTTTGATGCCTTTAGGGAATTAGACTTGAAAGAAACTTGCAAGATATTGCTTACTTTTATTGCAGACATCCAGATTTTAGTTTTATTGTGGCATCCTATATTGTAACTGTTCTGTAATATATATATATATGCTCCTATGTTCTTTTCCAGCATGCACTGCCTTTAGAAGACAAAGAATATAGCAATTTCGTGCAAGCTAGGCACATCCTACTTTTATATCCAGGATGTTAACAATGTAAATATTTAAAGAAATTATTTAATTGCAAGGCAATTAATATCACATCACCTCCATTTAATTCATAGTCAGTCACCCTCTTAAATCTCTATATTGCTTTGATTTCTTTTTTTCAGTCGTCTTGAAGAAAACTCTTGCTATTTGACTTTTTTTTGCAGATTGCCTGGGTACCAGAGCTCCTTCTTCAGATGAAATTATTAAATTAGCAGAAGCAAATGTCTTTTGGTCAGTTCAGGAACTGGAATGCATGGACACAGGGACTTTTGACAAAAATGTGGAACTTCTTGGGACTGTCTCAGGTTTTAACAGTTCCCAGCTTATTGCCTTGAAGGAAAAAGCCAAGCAGGTAACTATCCAGTCTGTGAAGGAAAATTAAATCCATAACTTGATTTGCTGTTATTGAACTGTGTAGTTCTAAAATAACTGTGCTATGGCAATGTCACTACTGCTGCAAGAATATCTATTGTTTATTGGAAGAATAATGTGAGATGGTGATTGCCCTTGCTTTAGAGTCGACAGGCAAGTAGTTTTCAGCTATTGGCAGCTGAAAAAGTTAAGTGCTTTTACTTTAGACTTGCTTTTCAGTTGCTTGCTTCTCACTTTTCATTCATAAATGAAAAATCAACAGGCAGTACTATAGGCTGTTTATTGGCCTGCTGAGAATTAAGTGCAGAATGTTAAACTGTCTACATCAATGTTAAATATAGTTTACGGTGGTATAAAACCAGACTGACTGAAAGAAGCTGTTATTAGCTGAATAAAGCTCATTCTTCCACCTTCTTGTCACAGGCAGGGACAAACTCATCAGTGGAAAATTTTAGGGAGGTAAAAAAACCACATGAATTTAGTCTGTCTTTACTAGAAATGTTACTGGTAAGTGCAAGTTACAGAAACACAGCAGGGAGAAGACCTGTATCTTTGCCTGGCTGTAGATTCATGGAGAAGAACGGGGCTGCAGTCTCAGCTCTCCTCAGCACTCCTACAGCACTGCTGGCACCTCTTTCTTTCAGAGTGCAGCAATGCAGCTCCCCTTGAGCTCCTCGGAGAGGGCTCAGCTCATATGTGATGCCCATGCTGCAGCAGCAGTGTGGGAGGCCAGGACTGAAACTTCTCCCTGTCTGACACTGCAGTGCAGGTTCTGTGCCAGAGTATCCAGGGCAGAGTGTTGTGCTGGGTGCAGTTCAGAACGCTGTGTGTGGGGCAGAGCATCAGCAAGGTGTCTGGGCTCCAAGCAGTACTGCCCTGGCCAGCTGTGGGCTGGGAGATAAGTCAGACCTTGCTCCATCCCTGTTGTTGGTGTTGCACTCCTCCCTGGGGGTGACTTCTTGCTGCTTTGTGGTTGTCTGCACTGCCAGGTAGTGTCCAAAACATACTTTTGTTTCAGCAAAAAAAGCCTTAGGGTGCAGTCAGATAAGTTATTGTGGTTGCAGAAAACTCAGAGGTGAAGAGGTTACCATCGCCAGCTTATCTTCAGCTTCCTGTCACCAGTATCTGCTGGAGGTTATCTGCTCTCTGCTTCCATCTCTGCATGGATAGCTACTCTGTAATCCCATTCTGTCAAAATGATCCAGCATTTTAGAAGTCCTTTTTAGGCTTCATCAGATGATTCTGACAGAATGAGGTTAGGAAACATCTACAAGTGCAGTTGGCTTCAAGTAGTACTAATGCAGATGCTTGGAGATCTGAGGGCTGTGACCTCTGAAGGAAAGCAGAGGCAGGGGACAAGGTGGGCCTGGGCAGCATCTCCTTAAACAAGCTAAAATAGTGGAAGTGACCATGACTTTTGGGTAGATAAGGCCAATATTGCAGTTTTTAGCAGTGAAGCTAAGCTTTTAAAACTCCTGAACTGCAGATGCTCAAAGAGAAGTCACACAAACCAGATTTCCAAAAACAGATGGTGACTCTGCAATTCCATCTCTGCCACCTTGTTGCCTTAGGACACTGCATCAAATGCGTTCTTCCTAAGACAGCTTCCCTCTGTCAGCAGAGACATTTGGGTAGGAAAAGGATAAAAAATGTAATTCTAGAAGAAAATAAAAACAGTGCTCATCTGAGATAGTGGGAACTAAAATATTTTACAGCACTCCAACATAGTGGTATACTTACAGATTGATATCTTGAAATTGCCAACAAGGTTAATACACTCCTATCCCAGCTATATTCAGTTTAAAGATACACAGATGTGTAGTGCAGTGAATGAAAGTATATTCTGTCTGTGTGTTTGTAAGACAGATTACTGCTAGACAAAGACAGATTTCCTATATATTAATTTGCAAAATGTAACATGGTGTTACACTGAACGTGAAGCATGAGAAATCAGATAGTACAGGCAACTCTCTGAAATTATGTGCATAAGATGGTTCATGGTATTAACTAAAGGACATCTTTGATTAAAGGTTTGATTAAGCCAGCTTTAATTTATCCTAAATTTATTGATTTCCCCTAAAAGAAACTGCATACTACTCATGGTCCCGAACTAATTCAGAAAGTCTAGTTATCAGATTGTGTCTTAATGAAAGTAAGAAGCTTAGCTCACTTGTAAGTGGAAGGTCTCCAAGCTCTGCGATGGTAACAGATGTATGGATCTGTGGTCCCTAGGTGAATGAGGAGAAAAGAGTGTTTCAGTTTAATGTGTTATGTTATTTATATTGTTATGTCTGAGATTTCATCCAGCACTGTCAGATAATACTATTTATGAAGTACTTCAAATTCTGTAGTTTATAATCTAGATCAGGAAATAGACACACCACATTTTTAACTGCATATGTTTCATCTCTTAAGAACTTTAAAACTGGGTTAATGCTTTTTACTATCTATTTTCTTTGGAAAAGACTGAAATTTCCCAGGCTTAGACATTTTTTCTGTTTCTTTATGGCATTGTGAAACCAACGTAAAGGACCTGGTGGAAGCTCAGTCAGGAGGTACACGTCCAGCAAAGCAAATTAAACAAATCCTTAACCCGAGGGTCATAGTTGAGAAAACTATGTAAGAAGTATCTTATTGCAGATATCTGGCTCTTTTTCTTTATTTTATGCAGATTGTATAGCTTCATATGTATCTGAAGGTGCAAATGCTATTTAGTAGGCAACTGCAGAGATATTCCTTCAGCAAGTCCTTACTAGCTTTGACCTTTCTAATTTTTTTTAACAAAAGATAAATTGTAGCTATCCTGAAAATTGAATAAATATTGCCATGAATCAGACAGCATTAACTATCAGCTTAGCCCAGGACTGGGCTTTTTGCTTTATATTTCTATGTGGAGTTAGTAGCACAATCACGTACTAGAAAACTGTTGTGTACAAACTGACATAAATCAAAGTTGCTGAAGTACAGGAGACCTTTTTCTTTTCAATGTATGCTTGTCTTGTTCAAGTCACTTCCTCCAGCCAAAAGCCAGTGTCGTTTTTCTGTAAAGACAATTGGCCACATCCTGAGAGACACTGACCACTGACTACCATCTTCTATCATTTCTAGCTAAATGTGACAGTTCTACCTTCTGCAAATTCAGCTCTTGATGAACTTTCATTATTCCTTATTCAGGCAGACTTTTTCCTGAAATAAAATTTTTCTGAGGGCTGATCTGTGACAGCTTTTGAATCACTGCGTCTATCACAGATAAAGTTCAAAGCAGCAGAACTTGTCAGTTTGAATACATCGGTACTAGTTTAGAGGAGCCCCTGCTAGTTTCTTTGTTTTTACGGAGCTTTACAGATTTAACTGTATGTGTACAAATACATTAAAATGTATATATATATATATA
>NW_010168378.1:0-13556 GCF_000695765.1 Mesitornis unicolor
TTGAGCTTCATAGAAGCAGTCCCTGAATGAAATGTCCTTCTGAACAGGGCTGGAAAAGCAGAGGGCTTTGGAAAGGCAGAGAGAGTGACTTGTTAACAGGGGGATGTGGTGTGTCTCGAGCCTGGATGTCTTGCACGCCTACCCAGAGAGGTGCCACTGTGAGGGTACCCTCATGCCTGGGACTGGGCTGTTTCTGGGGAAAGCCTGTCCTTCTGCACAGTGAGACCCCACGGCTGATGCTCCACCTCCTCCAGCCCCTCCAGGCATGGACAGTCGCTGCTCTGCACTGCAGCATGATGGTGTTTTGCAGGAGGCTGCTGGGCCATTCCCTGCTCCTCTGCAAGGCTGTGGAGGAAGAGCAGCCCATCAGCCCAGGGTGTGCAGCAGGGCAGGATCACAGAATCATTAAGGTTGGAAGAGACCTCCAAGATCATCCAGTCCAACCATCAACCCAACCCCACCATGCCCACTAAACCATGTCCCCAAGTGCCACATCCAGGAGCTTCTTGAACCCCTCCAGGGATGGGGACTCCACCACTGCCCTGGGCAGCTCCTGCCAGTGCTTGACCACTCTTGCAGTGAAGAAATTTTTCCTCATATCCAATCAAACCCTCCCCTGGTGCAACTTGAGGCTATTTCTTCTTGTCCTATCACTGCTTACATAGGAGAAGAGACCAACACCCACCTCTCTAGCCCCTCTTTTCAGGTAGTTGTAGAGAGTGATATGGTCTCTACAGAGCGATAAGATCTCTCTGATAGACCCTGCTGGCTGCTGCACCAAGACCCTGCACTTGCTCAGAGGTGTGGGTGTCTGAGAACAGTGTTTCCTAAGAAATCCCCAAAATGTTGGAGATGTAGGAGGGCAGAGGCAGAAAATGCTGAGCAGATCTTCATCATCTGATGAGAGATTCTGGCTGTTTGGGCAATGCTGTGCATCCCAAATGGCTTCTGCTGGAAACCTGGCTGTCCCAGCAGTGGGAAGAGGCTCAATTCCTCAGAGAGGGCACTGATATTAGGGAATGTGCCCTTTCAAGTGGATGCCAGGATTCAGTATGACCAGAGACATTGCTGTTGTGGTGATGGGGATGAACTAGCTCCATCCCAAGTGTATCTCAGCTCCCACTGGCTCCCATAGCTATGCAGCTATGGAGGTTATCATCCTCCCTGGGCTGAGCACCTCAGCAGCCCTTACTGTTTCTCTTGGTGCTCAGAGCATCCTTGGTCCCAGCTCCACTCCTGGGAGAGTGGAGAAGATCCTCCTGAGCCATTCCTTCTTCAGCATAGGATGCTTGGAGCTGAGGTGGGTTACAGAAATTGGACATCTCTGGATCAGTGACACTGACACAGGAGAGCACCAGTTTCATAGGGCTGGAAGTTAAAATACTCTTGCCATCAGCTGCTGCTTTTGGGAAAAGAAAGCCCCTCCACAGAAGGTTGGAGGTCAGTAGTGATGAAAGTGCAGAATATTGAGGCTCCTCAGAAATCACCCCTGCTCCTGCTGGATCCCGGGGAGGTGGAGTTGGGTTTGGAGTCCAGAAGGTCAGGGGTCAGACTGATTCTCCAGAGCTTTTTCCACTGGGAGCTTGTGGAAACAGAAAGGTGATGCTGGCAGCTGGAATCTGAGAAACCTGCCTGTGCCTTGGATCAGAGCTTGTGGCTGCTGGCTGAGAGCAAAGGGGCAGCGGATCTGCCCAGTGGACAAAAGCAGCCAACTGGAGGGACAGGAGGGACCAGCTGCTGCAGCATCCTCCAAGAAAAGCCACCACCAGCCAGGAGACAGATTTATAGCCAACAGCCGGTGGGATGTGACCCTGTGAGGAGCCTGCCAGCTCCAGAGAGGCCACAGATGCCTGTGAAATGTGAGCGATAGGAACTCTGTGCTAGGATGAGCCAGAAACTGGCCTCATGACTCAGCCGATCTGCATCCAACCTCACCACAAACAGCTGTGGGGGCTCAGGGTATCTTGGATGAAGGCAGAACCTCAGGCTCCTTCTTCCTTGGTCTTCCAAATTTCCTGCCTGAAACAAGATAAAATAGGCCATGTCATGCAGTCCCTGATGTGGGTGAGCAGATGTGACCAGCCCCATCCTGACACATCTATGATTTATCAGTGCTGATGAAGGTGTCAGCAAAGATCACCCATGTGGTCCTCGTCACTCCCACACAGATGGGGGTGTCCTGTGGCACTGAACCCATTAGGATGTGAACAGACCAGGGCCTGTGCATCACGAGGATAGGCAGATGGGGGAGAGTCCTTCAAAGCTGATGTGTCTCAAACCTGTCTATTAATTCCCTTGAGAGCTAGCACTACAACAGGAAAAATTGAGACTATTTTCTGATCCAAAGATGTCCAATTTCTGCAGGGTCAAGAGGCCCTAGGGCCCTTTCAGGCCTTCCAGAAGATGCTCAGGGCTGCCTGGGTGTGAACAGCCTCATCTTGCAAACTAATGTTGGTCTTTGCACTCCCACTGAGAAAAGTCCTGTGCAGGTTTTGGGCTTGGCCACTCACATCAGGGTGTCATCCCTTGGGGTGAAGGAGGTGGAGGGCTGCTTCTCTGGGATTCAAGTGGGATTCCTGTTGGCTGTAAGAGGCATGAAAGGTTCACCAAAACCAAACCCACATCCTTGCAAGACTACAGCCCTAAAGAGAAGTCTCTTGGGTCAGTGTCTTTGGGGGATTTTGCTTCTGTCCAGGACCTTGAAGCAGGTATTTCCATACTTGGACTCAGTCTGCAAGGAGAGTTATTGGAAAAGACTTGGTATAGATCTGCTACAGAGGATGTTTGCAGCTCCTCAAATGTAAGGCCATTGGCCTTACAATCACATAAGGTGATTGTATCTGCTGCTCTCCTGAAGCTGAGCAGTTTTCAGGAAAAGTTTCTGTCTTTTAAAACAGTACTTTTTTTCTGTGCTAACCTACCTCTCGTATTTTTGCTTTGATTGCTCTCCTGCAGAGTGACCCACGCTCAGACCAGGGTTTGGATGCCCCCTTCAGCAGCCTCCCAGGCAGTAACTGTGCTGTCAAACGAGGCCTGCAGGAGCCCCTTTCCCAGGGAAGTATTGCAAGGGGCTCTTGTGGGTGGATGATGTGACCTTTCTGGGGACTCTGGGCAGCCTCCAGACAACATCATTTGTGATAAGAGTGAGAGGACACTTTGCAGCTGACGAACACATCAGGTGCCGTATCAATGGGGCAAGGACCCTGAAGATAAAACACGTTTTTCAGAAGAAATAATTCTTATCGTGGATTCATTGTGCTTCCCATCTCCCAGCTGAAGCCATCCCCACGCTGGGCTATGCAGAAGGCTGATAAGGAGGCAGAGAATAGGAACTGGTTTCCTGCGCGCAGCAGACAACGCCTGCGCCTCCCTCTGTCTCTGCTTTTATGTAGTTTGGAAGTGCTCTGAAACTGCTGGGCACAGACACTTCTGAAGCAGCAGCAACTTTGCACGGCGCGTTTGTTTTATGTCTGAACTGTACATACAGCAGTGAATAGAGCTCATAAAAGATGGATGTATTCTTGTTCTTTTTGCTGGTTTTGATTTATTATTTACTTCACTTTTTTCAACTCTTCCGAAGTGCTGTAAATCATCTAAATCATTTTTCTCCTCTGCTTGGCTAGTTTCAGGGAGCTGAAGTGAGATTATTGTGCCTAGCTCCTCTGCGTTGCAGGGTTTGCTATGGGTTTTTTAGGAAAAGAGAGAGAAAACCAGGAAATTTGAGCTCTTACGTCTCCACAAAATAGCTTGGAAAGACTTAAAGGTCTTCTTCCGTCTGCTCACTGCATTTCCAGAGGCAGTATAGTTCAGCCTTTGCTCAGATACACGAGCACTTGCTAGCTAGAGTCCTGTCCATGGCCGTGGATGGTTCATGTGGATGAATGCTCACTGATGGTGCAAGGAAGGTTTGCATGAGCTGCTCCTGGTGCAACTGGGTCACTGCACATCAGAAGGGCCATTTCCCTGGTTCTTCAAGGGAACACAGATGGGACTGGGTCTGGGGACTCCAGAGATGCGAGGACGTTGTTGAGGTCATGGACAGAGATCCACTGCAGGGGAGCAGTGCTGAGGGATGGATGTGAACGGTGCTGAGGGCTGGATGTAAGAGGTGCTGAGGGTTTTGCTCAGGGTCAGTGAATGTCTCAGTGCTCAGATGTGCTCTCTTGGTCTGAAGTTCAAAGCCAAGGTGCCCCAGCACCCGGGATCTCCCCAGTGACATCTCCCTGACCTCACACTGGGAGCAACTCAGCAGAAGCTCCAGCAGCCAGAAAAAGAAGGGAAGTCTGTGCCCACAGCCAGAACAGACCCCAGAGAGCAGATATTCAAGAGCACTTAGCACAGCATAACATTGTTGGAGGAGCTTAGCACCCTTCCTCCACCCAACTCAGTCTGATGTGAACCCAAGCCATGTTGCTAACATGAATCCTTCAGAAATCCAGGACAAAGACACTTCTGCAAGACCCAGAGCCTTGCTTCTCCAACCTCCCCTTGCTCCTCCCAACTGCTCCCAGAGCATGGGCACTGGAGGTAGGAGTCTATTTGTCGTGCCTCTGAAGGAGGATTGGGGTGACCCCACTTAATCTGGATCTAGAGGAGACATCCACTGAGAAGGGAACAAATACAGCAGCCCAAATCCAGAAGAAGCACGAGAAGGTCCTGGCTTTGGGAAGGTCCTGGCTTTGGGAAAGTGAGGCAACACGAAGCTGAGCAGAGAGGAGTCCTGAAGGAGCAGTGATGGGGTGAAGAGGAGAGCGGTGACCCCTCCATCCCTTTCCCACAGGGGCTGTGGGATAGGCCAGGACCAGAGGGCTCCTCTCACCTCCCACACTGCCAGCAGGACCCAGCCAAGAGCACACCAGGCTGCTTCGGGGGCTCTTTCTCCTTCCTGTCACTTTGTGCCTTTTTTTTCCAAGGGGAATTCAGCTGTAGGGGAAGAAAATGAGCAGGCTGCTAATGAAAGGGCAGCTGCTGCTCTGTGTCAGGCATCTGAGACCCTACTGGGAGCTCAGCTGGGCGCAGTGGGTGGCTGGACACCGTTTATTTTTACATTAGAGCTATTTTCCTCTCGCCCTGTCTGCTCTGCACTCTTTATTTCTGAGCCAGTTCATCCCCTGTCAGACAGACATCGATGCAGGAGGAGAGCACAAACCTTCCCAGTAAAGGCTAATTTTAGGATAAAAACTGATGGGGGGTGGGAAGGGGAGGAAGGGTCTTGGCTGAGCATCCGTTAGCACTGATGGCACAGCTGTCCTTGACGGCTGGCATTACCTGCCTTTGCCTGGTCCTCACCAACACTGTGGCAAGCAGAGAGGTAAGTGTGCAACATGGGGCAGAAACGCATTGGCTTCTAGCCATAAAACCGATTTTTCACAAATATTCTGGTCCACTCCCCACAAAATGCCTGTGAGTTTGGGAAATTAACATCTGGGTCGGGTTTCCTGGGCAGGGAGAAGGCTATCAGAGCACAGGGCGCATCTGCAGATGGTCAGGTAGGATGCCACAAGCCAACACTGTGCTGGAGAACATGCAGGAGCCACAGGATTGATGGGAACAGGTACATCTGCAACCAACCTCCTCGTGAGCACTCCAGACACTGAGCTGATTGAGTCCTCTGTTGCTCGCATCACTGACTGTACTTAAGACCATAGCCCTTTTTTGCCTTGTGTTGGCTGTCTTTCCTGGACCCTTGGAAAAACACCATTAACATTGCCTCTGTGGTTGGTCAGAGCTATGGGAAAGCAATGCACACCAGCCTGGCAGTCACTGGGAATGCTGTGTCCTCCCTACAAGCAATGAGATCAACCACGTGAATGACCAGAGGCCACATTAGTGGAAGGGGAAGGAAAAGGGAACACAGCAGAAAGGTGAATCCTGCAGCAACGCTCGCAAGCCCTGTCCCCCTGCTGCCGTGGACTGGCTCTCTGTACTACTGGCACAAGGGGAGATGGTAGAGATGGCAGAGATGGTGTTGTCACCATCCCCATGGTGCACTTTTTTCTCTAGAAGGTGCTGGGGCCCTTTTAGATGACAAGACACAGAAAATACAACTGAAAATGGCCACAGCCATGGGGTAACAAAGGGCAGCACAGAGTTATCCCGTCCCAGAGGAGCAGCTCTACCTGTGCATGGTGTTGTCAGCTCCAGGTGATGCCATGTCTTTAACTCTTCTTGTATTTAAAAAGCTACACTGTCCTTGTGTAGAAATGGGCCTTCAGTGGATAGGCTAACTTCACTGAAAAAGGAAGATATCTGAGGGCTGTGCAGGACAATTGATGCCTCAAGAAAAGAAAGTGTCTTGGTGAAAAATCTCAAAGCCATTTCATTGTCCTGCGCTTTCAATGTCCCATAGGATTTTCTCCACCCCTCTCTGAAGCTGTGGCTCTGAGAGGGGACCCATTCCCAGTGCTGGGGGGCAGTGGGAGCCCAGTCCTCCTCCAGAGCTCCTCCATGTGCCCCATCCCTTGGCACACAGCCTGACGAAGGATGCTCGCCCTTTGCACAGCCCAAGCTGTGGCACATGGGCTCTATTGTGGTCCAGGACAGCAGCTGTAGGAGCAGGGTGAAGGTGTTTTTGGTGCAGGTGTGATGCTGCAGAGCCAGCCGGGCTCCCACTGGTGCCCCAGGCATCAGCAGAGCTGGACATGACAAAAGCTGTTATTTCCATAAAAAATGGAACAGAATTAGGAGACAGGGAGAACCCAGCTTTGCTCTCAGACAGTGATAAATCATGGGAACAGAGTGCCAGAGAAGCTGTGGATTCATCTCACCTAATTTCCGACATTTAGAAATTCAAGGTCTAGATCCAAGTTGGCCCTCTCAGCTCCCTCCAGGCTGAACAGAGAGAAATGGCCACTTCCAGAAGATGAGCCTCGTCAGAGCCAATTAACACTACAAGGCTTACAAGCTTAGTCCCAGGAGCTAGGGGTGGGATGCTCAGAGTGGAGATTGTTATACGGGAAGAGCGCAAACAGCGTGAGGGAAGAGGTGCACTGGGACAGGGGGGTGATGATGAGGAGGAGGAGGATGCAGTGGTGAAGCAAGGCACCACGGGGACCACATGGAGTCCTGTGGCCACGTGGCTGTGAGCCCCCTGGATCCACTCATCCCTGGGGGCGTGCAGGATGCTGACCCGTGCCTGACACATCCCAGCACGGCCATGCCCGGGGCTGCCCACGCTGCTCTGCGCTGAATCAGCCTGACAACAGGCGGAGGAGTAACAGACTCCAACATCACATTTTAAATGCCCATAAATTTGGAAACAGAGCCAGAGCTCTTTAATCTTGGTTCATTTTTTCACTCGTAACAAGATAACAAAGGAAGCCAAGCGCGAGCTTCAGCCATGAATTATTTAAGGAGGGCACATCCATCTCTGGTGGTTTGGGGTTTGCTCTGCCACACTGGGGTGCGCTGGGTGAAGATTTCCTCATCAGGGGCATGATGTCCTGGTGGCACTGAGAGGGTTTATCCCAGCCCTGATGGACACAGGACAGCACAGCCAGGTCCTTGATTTGTCCAAATTCTGTGGCCTCCAGAATGGCTGTGACTGCAGCACTGGACCCTCTCAGCCAGTTGTCCTCTGCAGGGGGCACGACAGGCAGGGATTTTTCCTCCAGAAAAGTGTGGGTATTTCCCTTCTTCCCCTCAAAAAAAAGAGGATATTTTGCAAATGCTTGCCTTAATGCTGAAAACAGAAAGCTCCTCCAAAGCAGGGGAAAGCCAGCAAAGCAAGGACCCACAGCACGGTATCTCTGCACGAGCTGTCCCCACAGCGACATGTGGAAACGGGGGAGCCCGGTGTCCCCTGGATGGTTTTGGGGTCAGAGCCCACTGCATCCCATCCCGAGGCAGGGCTCGGCTCACAGAGGATGCTGTGCCAAAGCACCAGGGTGGAAGAAGAAAGGTTTCCCCACCCTGCTCTGGAGCCCAGTGAGAAGGATGGAGGCTCCTGAGCAGCCTGGAGCACCAATTTCACGGAAATCCATTTATCTCTGCTTCCTGCAACCCTCACGACATGAATAAATGATGATTGCAGAAGTGATGAACCTGCCCCTGTTTAGGTGTGAAATGAATGTTTACAGGCATAGAATAAATCAAGTATCCCATGGGCGAGCAGCGGGATATTAAACCAAACACCTTTGTGTGCTTAGCACTTGCTGTTAGAGGCCAAGGGTTTGAAGCCTGGCCAGGTATTTCCATTAGCCCTGGTGTGACAGGCACTAAGCACTGGGTGCCTTTCAGCAAAGGCCGAAAGATCTCGAAGGGCAGGAGGGAGCCCACAACATCGGATGAGCAGCTTGCTCCCGTCTCCTCCACCTTCCCCCTCTGTTTCTCATACTTTTCTCTCCGCCTGACGCTACAATCTGCACAGCCTCTAAGAAGTCAGGAATACAATGCAAATTCGTGAAGGATTGGCAAGAAATTGCGTGTGTGCTCGTTGCCTGTCAGCATGCAGAGTACTTCTAATCTTGTCACATAAATAATACGATTATGTAAAATATCAAACAGTTGGAATAAACTTAAAAGCCACAATGTTCTAGTCACAGACTTAATAGAGGGGGGAGAAAAAACAACAAAAAATAAGTAAAATCCTTTTCTCTTCTGAAGCATGGAGAGGAAATTACTTCCGGCCAGAATGAACTGGAGCCTCCCAGGGCATGAGGAGATGGGAACTGGTTGGGGAGACAGAACTGCTCCTTAAGGGGTCTGGACACAGCCCCCAGCCTCACCAGGGCAGGACGGGTGAGGAGGAGACAGCCGAGCTCTGGAGGGGGAGAAGTGTCCCCAGGGTCACCGTGGACATCGGTGGCAGTCAGGACACAGCCGGTGTCCCCTGCTCACTGATTTGCCTTCCCACCCCCAGAAATCCACTGCTGCTGGCATGGCACATCCCTTCCAACCATGGGAATTACTCAGCTGAGAGCAAAACCCTGACCCCAAAGCCCCCTGAGCTGCCTTCATTGTACTCCCTGTGCTGGCCGCATGGCTGGGACACAGTAAGGGCAGTAGGCAGGGAGGGAGTGTGCTCTGGGAGCGCCATCCCCCCTTGGTTCTGCATTGCTTTGCATGGCTGATGCTGCCCTGTTTGTACCACCCGCAGTGTTTCCGGCATCACGGCAGGATGAGAGAGAAGGGAACGGTGCCCAGGGACCCGCCGGGAGGGTTTTGCTGCTGGCCCCAAGATCAAGAGCAGCATGAAAAGCCACCGTCCCTTTGTTAGAGCTTGATAAAGAGATCGGGCTGATTGAGATGGAAAATAAAATCCTCTCCTCTTCCTCTGCACAGGCACGTGCACAGCCTTGGACCCCTCATGTGCATCAACACAGCTGATGAATAAGACCCCCAGCTCCGCCGGTGCTGAAGACAGAGCAGCCTTGGAGTGTCACCCACAGTCACGCCATGGCATACAGCAGGGTCTCCCCCTCAGATCCACGTTTCCAGGCCATCCCTGAGCAGACACAGTGAGCACAGCTGAGGGAGGGCAGAGCCTGTCTCTGCTCAAAAGTACCAGGCTTAGATGAGCTCCTTCCCTGGTCTGCCTTTGGTGGGACATGAAGGAGGAATTTCATGGCATGGACCACCTCCACAAAAGGCTCCAAGCAGCCCTCAGCTGCTCTGTCCTCACAGTGGGGCTGGGAACTTCTGCCCTGCAAGCAAAGGTCTTGTCCCCACCAGCCACGGACTTGGCTCTGCACAGACAAAAGTGAAGCCTGGCAGCATTTGGGCTGCAAGTCCCTGCCCTTCCCACCCATCAGTGCCCACAGCACTGCTCATGGCCTCTAGAGAAGGTGCTGTGACGGCAACAGATGAGATGGAGAGCCTTTGGGCCAGTAAAAACCATCACTGCCTGCTGAAGCATCTGTGCTCAGCTGAGGCCCAGCTGCCGAGCTGTGACAGCGCTCTGCATCCCTGTTCCCTGCCGCATCTCCCACGGGTTCATCACCAGAACCGATTTGCTGCTCCCAGACCTTGACAAGTTTTGGAGCCCCCTTGCCTTGGGACAAGGCCAGTCAAGCTCTGCAGATTGCTCTCGGGGTGCAGCGTGAGCTCTGGCGCGTGCCCGGGCAGCCGGGGACGCGTGGCTGGGGTTGGTGCGGTGGCAGGGCCATGCCCGTGGAGCTCTGCCGGTTTGCAGATGCGTGCCCTGCCCGGGGCAGGGTGTATCTCTGGCACTGAGCTGCCCCTTCTGCTTAGGAGAGCGGCTTTGATGAGCAGAGCTGCAGGCAAAGCTCCGGCCGCTGGTTCCTACCCGAGAGGGGACACAGGCACTGCCCGCCTGTGCCTCTGACTCACGTCTGTCTCCCTCCAGTTTGCCCTTTCTGGGTGGGAAGACAGTCAAGGCCACTGTGCAGAGCTGATTATTTAATGAAGGAAATGGCTTCTCTCAGCTGGTCACTTTAAAAGAGAGAAGAGAAATTGCTGGGTTTGGGGCATCCACAGAAGAGGGAGCACCCCCACATCTAATGGATGATAAAACTGGCAAAATGTCCACTCCACCTCCTGTGCTGAGCAGACCTTGATAGTGGGGGCCAGGCATCTTTGTGAGTGAGACTGAGCCCAGTTTCTAAGGAATTCTTCTCGCCGGTCATCCCTGTAAGGGTCAGTTGCCCCACTTTTCTGGGCTGGAGTAGGCTGAGACCCACCAGCTCATTGCACGCATGGCAGAGCAGTGACCCAGCAGCAGGGGATTGCACATTGCATTCCAGCCAAGCCTCGGATCAGTGAGAGAGCCTTGGCCTTGCTCCTGCATTAATTCCTGGAGGAAAAGCCCTCTCCATTGCCAGATAACTGCACCTGATGCCCACGTCCTGCCACTGTTGCCACAGGGCCCGGGGGATCCCGGCTGGGGAGCAGCTGCCTGCTCCATGAGTGCTCCTCTCTGCTCCTGGTCCACCTCCCCAGGCAAGACAGCAATGCAGGGTGATAAATAAAGCAGCCAAAGCCATGCCAAGGCAGCAGCGTGCGCTCCCACCCCTCCTCATTCACAACATCCCTCCTCTACCTCCATCAGTTGCCCCCAAATCAGACTGGCATCCCCACGGCTGGAAGCAGGCTTGCTGTCCCACCCTCCCTGCAGTCACATCACCCCTGCACACTCCCTTCCAGGGCTCAATGACTCTGAATGACAAGACATCCGTGCTCCAGGGACTCCTTGTCTTCTCCTGCCCCATCCACCTCTTTGTAGGAAGTTTGGGACAGCCCACACTGCTCACCGTGAAGCACTGCAGCCTGACCCATTGCAAGAGCTAGAGGAGCAACCCCTCCTCCTGTCCCTGCTTTTCTGAGGTCTAAGGCAACTGCTGGTTGTCACTGGGAAGTTGGGTGTATTTTAATTCACCTGTAGTTGTGTTATCTCTGCCCATCTTTCCGCACTGCAAATACTCCTGTATCACAGAGCCTAACGCAGCGCTCAGAGAGGCCATGCTCCGGGTGCTGTCCCCGGCTCTCTCATAACTTAACCACCCCGTTACAGGCTTTGTGCAAATGCTGCTCAGTCCCCTGCAGTCCTGGCACACAGCTCATTCCCCACACAACCCTGCAGACACCTTTACAGGTTCCCTTCTCCCACCCCATGCAATGGTGCTGGGACCTTTCCTTCCCTCTCTCCTGATCTCTTTCTGCTCCCAGCAGCTTTTGCTGATCTCGCTTCACAGTCCCTGGACGATGCTATTAGAGTTCATTAGAAGCTTGGCCAAAACCTGAATTTCCTAGTTCACTGTTATTTCCAAAAATGTGGGGAAATGGAGTGCTGTGGTTGTGACAGCTCCTGGGGCTTCCAACACTCGAGTAGGAGAAATACTAAGTTTCACCTGATCCCACTGCACCATCCCTATGTTTGAAGCTCCTTTCCAGCCTGAAACCAAGGGCTGTAAATGAGAATATTTTAATGAAGCAGCCTGGCACCAAGCACTGGTCTCTTGTGAAAAACTCTCACCCTGCTTTTCCTCAGCCTAAAGACTTCACCAAAGTAGAGATGAGGTCACAAAGTCTCCCCCTGTCACCAACTGCACCCTTTCACAGGTTGAGGTTTCAGCCCAGCCCTCGGTGCTTCGGTGGCACCAGAACCAGCCCCATCCCTGCCATCAGCTCCACTGGGGTAACAGCGGCCAAAGTCCCTTTCCTCCCAGCCCATTATGGCCCATGACAGAGATCCCTGCCTTTCCGGGCACAAAACATTTCCCCGCAGATATGTGGTGAGAGGAGAAAGCCCCTGGTTCTCAGTGTGCAGCATCGGACTCCAGCACCTCCCAAGCACCAAGCTATTGCTGTTATTAAAAAAAAACCAGGAATCTCTCTTTCTTAGCAGGAAAGAGCATCTTCCCAGCACTGCCTCCCCTCACACATTATGAGGAGATACAGCTCAGTAAATCTCATCTTAGCCAAGGGCATTACCCCATGCCAGTTAGCACTAGATCAAACCCAGGTTTATTCAGCCTTCCACTAATCCCTTTGCAACAAGAACCACCTGCAGTCGGGAGGCCAGGATTTAGCAGGGATCAGCGTGCAGGTGCCTCTGATTTGATCATCCCTTTGGAAACGGCTGCGCTCTGCAGCCCCAGTGAAAGGCAGCCTGGGGAGGAGAGGCAGTGATGGAGGGGGGTATATGGGAGAGAAAGTGTGACTGTATGGGCTGAGAGAGCAACAAAGGGGGGGGGGCAAAAAAACATCGGAAAGAGATGGGGGGAAAGAAAGGGAAAAATATCTTATTTTCAAGAATTCTCTGGTACTTAAAAGCTTGAGACCCGCAGGGGAAGCTAATAAATTTTAAATAGTTTGGAGAGTTGAGACCAGCAGTTTAACTTTGTGCGGCTGCTGAGTTGTTTTCCAAGTGTATTTAATGAAACCCTTCATTATGTTCAGATAATTATGATCTCTGTGTTTCTGTTGCTGTTGGAGTTTACCATCTGTGCTCACAGGTACGCGCGCTCCATCTTGACACAGTGGGCACCACAAGAGATGCTCGCGCTGATCTTCGCTGGCAGCCCATGAGGCTGGGACAAATTTTATGAGGTGTTGGGTTCAGGCAGCATCTCTGGCCCCTGCCCACCCCAGGAGCCACGTGCTGGAGCTGCCAGCCTAACGCTGGAGACGTGGGCAGGACCACAACCAGCCCTGAGGGCTTTACACAAGCATCCCCCAGGATCCTGCATGGAGAGTGTCTCCTGATGCTCCCCTGGGAGGATGAGGGGATTTCATGCAAACAGGTCCCGTTAGGGTGAGCAGGGCCCTGCTATCCCTCCTGCTCTTTGCTCACCTCCAGTCTGGGCATGTACATTAGCCCAGGAACAGGTTTTGGCTGCCCAGGACAAACTCTAGGCTTTACAGTGATGGGGTTTGCTTTGACACCTCCCTGCAGCAGCCAGTAGCCCCAGCCCCTGCCTGTGGGCTCCTTCCACTTGCCCACCCCTTTTCTATCTCCTCTTCCAGGGCTGCAACCCATCAGGGATCCCCAGTTCAGCATCTCTGCTCCTACCCCTGACGCTGTGGCTGGCGTGCTGTGACTCCAGAGACGGCTCTGCTCCAAGGGAGCTGGGGACAGCGGGCACCGAGTGGCACTC
>NW_010168378.1:13573-13861 GCF_000695765.1 Mesitornis unicolor
GCTAGGGCAGGAGCCCGGCAGCCGTGGGCTGTTTTGTAGGCGCTGAAGGGAAACAGCAGTAGGAGATAGAGCCAGTGGTGAGGCGTGAGAAAGGGGACTGCAGCCCTGAGGGGGAGGAGGGCTGCTGCAGTACCGGGTGCTGCTCTCCCCGCCTGCCAACTGGGCGCGTTTCCCCCGCTCTTAAATGTCAGCGATGATGTTTCCTGCCCAAGCCAGCTCTTCCCCTTGGGGACGGGCCAGCAGGGTCTGTTTTATACCCACTCCCAACAGCTTGGGTGGCTTGGGACT
>NW_010168378.1:14053-14385 GCF_000695765.1 Mesitornis unicolor
TTGGGAAAGCAGCAGGTCTGGTCAGAGGGGAGAAATGTCTTATCCCAGAGATCACCCTTCTCCGGGGCCGGGTCCCTTCTGTACAGCTTTAGGAACGCCACCCCCCCACCCCGTGTCCTGCCCCCCAGCTGCCTCTCCTTAAATTGCAGAGGGAGGCATGGGGAGTCCCCAGCAAAACCCTGAAGGAAGCCAGGGGTGAAGAAAAAGCCCAAAGCTTTTGCTCCCTGCCTACAGCATCCCTCAGGGACCTGTGAATCCCTGGCCCGGGGAGCCCAGCAGCAAAACGTCTGCACCTGAGAGCAAGTGGTGGGAATGGCCTGCGGCTGCCGGGG
>NW_010168378.1:14432-27748 GCF_000695765.1 Mesitornis unicolor
CTATAATGCACATAATTGTCACTTTCTTCCCTCCAGCATCCGCAAGGTACAGAAGTTAACAGCTCCGGCTGATTCCCTAATTTAGCTCAGAAGACATCTGCGCTGCTGCAGGGCATTCAGCGCTGCATCGGGGTGCGCGGGGCTGGGGCACTGCCTGCCCTTGCTTTTTACAGAGCTGGCTGAGTTGGTGTCTCTGCCCTGGGATGGTGGTGGCAGGGGCAGTTCCTAAAGTACACGGGGCACATCTGGCAGGGAGGGAGTTTTGGGGACAGCCCTGTTTCTGCCTGTGGGTGTGAGGCACAGCAGGACTCCCAGCAGGGGGCCTGGGTAAGGGGACTGTATGGGAGGAGACATCGTGATCCGGGGATGCTGCACACGGACAAAGGGACTGTGGATGTGGGTGCACAGGAGATTGTGAGCAAAAAGAGGTCTGGACATCAGAGCAGCTCCAGGAGGGGAAAAGAAGTGGTGGTTTGGTCTACCCCCCATTAGAGGGCTGCAGGAGGAAGTGGGTGTTTGCCAGCCCTGCTCAGGCAGGGACAGATTGCATGCGGGAACAGCAGCTGGCATCGGGATGATGCCCAGCAGGGCTGAGGTGCGCCAGCACAGCCTGAAGCTCGTGTATCTGGAGGGCAGAGAGCATATGGGATCCTGACATCCTTGACTCTCCCTTCCTGCTCCCCAAGTGTATAATATCCCTCCCCACATGAAGTCCCAGTCTCTGTCACCCTTACTATCCCTATGCAGTGTCCCCACTCCTCTAAGCCTGTCCCAGCAGCACAAGGACATCCCCCTCAAACCCTTGAGGCACACAACAACCTGCCCAGTGTCCCTTCTCGAGCTGTGGCTGCCACCACAAAGCAGAACTGTATTGCAGAAAGGGCTGCATTGCTGGAAGGGATCATGTCAGGCTTTGGACCTGACTGCCAGCCACCATGTGAGTCCTGACAGCTCCTGCAGGACCTGGGGACTGGTGCTGGGCAGCATCTCCCTGCAGAGGTGTCCCTGGCTGGCAGCTTCTGTGGGACCAGTGGGAAGGGGGAGCACTGGGCACTTCCAATGTGGCTTCAGGCACAAACTACCATTTAGTCTGGTTTCACCAGGATTCCCATAGTTGGGATTCCCATAAAAGGTTCCCACCTCGTGCCAGGACGTCCTGGCTCCCTAAAATGTAAGGGAGGAGAAGGAGTGGCAGAGAGAAGAAGATAGAGAAAGATGCTTGTAATGTGTAATGTTCTTTCTGGCCCCCTCCCAACACATATGGGAGCTGGATGAGCCAATTAAACGGACACCAATTAAATCAACATAAATTACATCCTGTAAAGCAAAGGTGGGGCTTAGGCAAACACCCCTGCTGTGAAGGATGTCAGAGCTGGCCTGAGGATGACCCTCAGAGCCAAACTCCCTTCCAGCTCAGAGAAAGACAGACCTTGGAGGCACCATCAGGGAGGAGAAAGAGATGAGTGGACCCATACCAGGAAGGGAGGTGGCAGAAGGGAGAACCTGGACTGCAATGGTCCTTGTGTCAGGGCATTGCATCCCCTTGAGCCTTCCCTCCTTCTCTGGGCTCAGCCTCTTGCTCTGGGGGTCTGTGCAGGGTGGGCTCACCCCATTACGCTGCGCAGTTGACTTTGCCCTTGTGCATTCACCCCAGGCCAGTCCTGAGCAACTGGGGTTGCAGTTGCCAACCAAGGGGACTGAAAAGTGTGCGTCTGAATTCTCCTTTCCTCCCCTCCCTCCTCTTCGCATGCTCATTGCTTTGCTCTCCCTTCCACTTACCTCCCTGCTTGCTAAAAAGGGGTTTTCTCTGTTGGGTGCTGGCCAGGCATCCATTCTCTTTTTGGCTGGAAGAGCCTTGCCCTGTCCCCTGGGGTTTTGTGTCCCCTGGGACTTTGTATCCCCCTGTCTCTCACAGCCAGGTAGCCCAGGGGACAGGAGGTGACAGAAAGCCTGCAAACCCATTAAAAGAGCCATAACGAGTGGCTGTAGCCACCTGCATGCTCAGAGACCCAAACTGCATGGGAATTGAAGAAACCGCAATGTCAGAGCTGCAGAGCAAGGGCTGGGGCACACAAGTGGAGTGGCAACTCTTGACTTAATCCAGACAACTGTCACTGAGCCACAAAGGAGCAGGGACTCTAATTAAGTCCCACAGCCCTTTGGGAAGTATCAAGCCAGAAAAACAGTTCGAAAGCTTTAGGCAGGGTGATTTTAAACAAATGAGGAAGTGCCTTAGAAACAGCTTAAGATGAAAGCTACCAAATTAAAACCCTTGCAATCAGTATGGAGGCTACTTATGCAACAACCTCCCGAGGAGGAATTGCAATGCCAGAGATAAAACTCTAAACAAATAAAGAGGCAGGAGATGAAGGGAAAAGAAATGAAACTTGGTCAAAAAGTGATGTACAAAAGGGCTGCTTGAGCTGCCTTTGAAAAATGGCGATCTAGCGTCACGAAGGGTGATTTTGCAAAGGGACAAAACCAATGTCAGGTAAATCGGGGACTGTGAGGATGAAGCAGGTGCCCAGAGGGTACATTTGCTGTGAGCAGGGATGTGGCTGTAGATGCCGGTCAGGCTCCTCTCTGCATGCTGGACACCTCTGCATTTCAATGGTCTGGTGGTTAAGGAAATTGAGGTGAACCCAGAGGTCCCCATTAGACACTTTGGTCTGGAGGAAGAAGCTCCCAGCAGAGCAGCTCCCCATCCTCAGAGTGATGGGATGTTGTCCTCTCACTTGGTATTTGGCAGAGTTGGTGCATATGAATGATGACTGGTCCCATGGGAAGCCAGGGCAGCTCCAGCTTTAGGAGAGCTCTGCAAACACAGAGCTTCTCTTCCAGGCTTTATCTGGGGAGAGCAAACACAGCATGAAACCTGAAAGTCAAATGCAGGTGTCTTGAGACATCCCCCAGTTTTTAACACAGCTATTCTGGGCTGCAGGAGCAGGGGAAGGAAGAGGCTGGAGTGCAGGGATGTCCACCCACACAGGGCCACTGCACTGGGGCTGAGTCCTCGCCCACGTTAGCACAGGAGTGCTCTGAAGGTTTGCATTTGCCCAGAGGGCTCTTGTCTCTATGTCTGAGAGATGGTAGGTCCTACGAGAACTCACAGCCCTGCTGTGTGTTGGTTGCAGACTACGTTGGTAGCACACTGAGCAGTGTGCATTGGCTGCATCCTCCAAGTCTGGAAGGATGCTGCTTCTGAGCCCTTCAAGGGTTCAAAGGCTGGGGAACCCATCACAGGGACACCGTGCTTGGTTGCTTGGGGTTACACCTGGGGTGCCAACCACAGCTGAGTGGCACAGAGCCGATGGCACAGACATCAGCTTTGGCTTTCCGAGGATGCAGGGGCACAGGGACAATATGAGAATTGCCCACAGTCACGGCTGACTCCTGCAAGATGCCCTTGCCCTGCTCCTGGCTGTTGCTGATGCCAGGCTGTGCTGCCAGATGCCCTGAGCTTGCCATATGCTATGGAGGTACTCACAGCTCTACCCTAACCCGACAGCAAGGAGTTACAGAACAGATGAGGGCACTGGGCACACAGCCGTGCAGGGACAGGACCTGGCATGGGCATTCAACAGCTGCCACACTGGGACTGGGCTCACATTTGGGGTTCACTTCCTAAATGGCCCAGGGACTGCCTGCATCCATGCAAGAGAGCTGCTGGAGTTGGGCAGCTGGGGAAGGCGCAGACCTGGGCCCCTGACGCAGTCAGCTCTGCCCATCCCGGGAGCTGGGTGTGGGCTGGGGGCTGTTTGCCACCCCTGCAGTGCGGGGGCTGCGGTGGGCACGCTGCCACCTCCAGTGCCCGCAGCGGGGAGTTAAGGAGCGTGGCAGAGGTGGGAATTCAGCTGATCAGACCTTACCAGCAGCCCTGGGTCACCTCCCTCTGTGCCAGCAGCAACGGCAGCATCTGTCCTCCTGCTCTTGCACGGGAGATGGGTGGGATGCAGGAGAGTTTTTGGGCAGGGAGTACTCCTGCCTACGCTCTCACTTCAAAACTAACTGGAACAAGCTTAGGAAATTAGAAGGATGGGGGGGTATAAAATAAGATAAATAAAACCAAATAAAAATAAACCCCAAACCCTCTGTTCTTCTTTGATTCTCCCAGTTTTTTTTCACGCCAAGATTACTAATTGTCTAAGCATCTCAATTTGCTGGTTTCACTTAATCACAGACACTTTGGAGATTATCAGCCTTCCCCACATGTTCGGTACCTTGTTTCCAAACTACAAGACCCACGGGGAGCAGCTCACAAGCGCCTGCAGGAGCGACAGCAGCAAAGCGCTCCCCGCTCCCGCTCCCCGCTCCCCGCCATCCCTCCGGCTGGGCTGTCAGAGTTTGATTGCCTCTGAAACCGCCGCGAATTCCCCCAAAGTTCCCGAGGACGGGGGCCGTGAGGAACGGCGAGGTGGGGGCTGGGGGCACCGTTGTCAGCTCCTGGCAGCTCCCAGCCTTTGATTTGCACAAAAGAAAGGAGGGAGGTGGGGGAGGGAGCGGATATGATTTATTCAGCAAGTTGCTAACCAGTTTTTTTCCCCCTTCTTCTTCTTCTTCTTTTCCAGAGGCTGTGAAATAACTGAAGCCGACGGAAAGGTGAAGTGCTGGGAGAGATGAAGGAGGCGCGTTTGAAGGCATTTTCTTCCTTTTTGTCACATCTCGCTGCAAAGCTTTTAATTCCTGGAGCTCAGTTCCTTCCTGGAAAGTCTGCGCCGCTGTGATGGAGGGTGGGGGGCTCCCTGCAGGCGGCTGGGGTCCCGCTGGCCGGGACAGGGCAGGCAGAGGAGAAGGAAGAAGGTCCTGGTGCTTGGGGTGTGTCAGCTGGTTTCAGCCCCATTGTTTTCCGTCAGTCCCCCATTGCCCACCCCAAGGTCACTACAGCAGTGGGGGGCCACCTCTGCTTTTGGAACCCAGCACCACCAGCACCCAGGACCTGCCCAGAGATGGAAAGAGCCCAGCACAGACAGCTCTGCTCCTGTCCCTGCAAAGGAGTGGCCATGGTGACTGAAGAGCAGGGAAGTGATTGTGCCCCTGTGCTGGGCACTGGTGAGGCCACCCCTCGAATTCTGTGTTCAGTTTTGGGCCCCTCACTCCCAGAAGGACATTGAGGGGCTGGAGCGTGGCCAGAGAAGGGCAACGGAGCTGGGGAGGGGTCTGGAGCACCCGAATGATGGGGAGCAGCTGAGGGAGCTGGGGGGTTCAACTGGAGAAGAGGAGGTGAGGGGAGACCTTATCCCCTCTGCAGCTCCTGAGAGGAGGGGGTAGCGAGGGGGTCAGTCTCTTCTCCCTAGGAACAAGAGATGGGATGAGAGGAAATGGCCTCAAGTTGTGCCAAGGGAGGGTTAGATTGGATCTGAGGGGAAATTTCTTTAGTGAAAGAGTGGTCAAGCACTGGCAGGGGCTGCCCAGGACAGTGGTGGAGTCCCCATCCCTGGAGGGGTTCAAGAAACAACTGGATGTGGCATTTGGGGACATGGTTTAGTGGCCATGGTGGGGTTGGGTTGGACTTGATGATCTTAGAGGTCTCTTCCAACCCTAATGGTTCTGTGGTTCTGTGAGGACACAGCCCTTCCTGGTGCCACCAGGCCAAGCAGCAGGGCTGGGACACTTCCCCAGTGTGGGTACCATGAGGGAGAGAGGGCCCCAGAGCTGGGACGGGTCATTTTCTGCACCTCCTTAGAGCTGTCATAGTCTAAGTATCAGCACATCCCTATTGGTAGTGGAGGGTGAGCAAGGAGAATCAAACAGCATTTACAATGTGAATAAGCATCTGAAATAAAATTTTCTTCTTTGGAAGGGAAAAATACCCTTTTTTAAGGAAAAATGGTGATTGGAGACTTGACTTTTTCTTGTACTCAATTTTTCTGCTTTGGGATAGCTGCACGCTCTGCTAGTCCAATTGCATTTTTCACTCTTAAATAATAGAAGCCACAAAACAGCTCCAGGAGCAGGAATACCTGGGGGAAGCAGGAGGAAATCGCAGGAACAGAGATGCCAGCACCATCACACACAGCTTTCCCGGGGTGGAGAGAGACCTGCTCACCCCATTCACACCAGGGATCAACACTGCCTTTTCTGTTCCTGGCACGGGCGCTCCCAAAAAAAGAGGGACCCATTCAGGAGGACCCATGGTCAGGTTTACCAGCTGTCAGCACCCAAAAAGTCAACTTTTCAATAATTCTGTTCTATTTAAAATCTGAAAGAAGAGGCTTGGGTTGCATGGCCCTTGGTGCTCCTTGGGAGCTCAGTGCCTCTGCTGCAGACCCAGCTTGTGACTCTGAAATCTCCTTCCTAGGGACCCTCTGGCACAAACCCATGGCATTTCTTTAAATAAAATCACCACAAAGCATTCGCCACAAATTATCCTGGCTCTTTCTGACTGCACCACCACCACCAAAATCATCTGCATTGCTGGGAAGAAGACTGTGGTCCTGCAGTAAGAAGCTCCTTGTGCACAATCCATTGAAGGTTTGTTTGCTTTTTTATTTCCCATTTGCAAGTCGCTGAGAAGCTGATCCTGATTTCTGCAAATGAATTTGTTATCTGCAAATGTTCACTGAACAGTTTATGCAAACAAATTTCAGCCCATGGGGTGTTTGCAAACTGTTCATTTCATGGTATGTGATTAGTAGAAACGGTCAGAAAATGGGTGCAAAACAATTTTTACAAGTTGTCCTCAACACCCAGGCTCCTTAAGCCTACTTTTCCATCGCTGCTTTAAAAAAAAACTAAACAAACTGGAATTAGAAAAATATTAATCAGCACATGATCAGTTGAACTCTTCATGCTGTGTTTCTAGCTAAAACCTGTAAAAGGAGGGCAGCTGATTATGATGGAAAGAGCCGACCTCTCTGAAAGGCATCCATGAACAAAAGCAAAGGCTGCCGAAGAACCCTCTCAAAGGATGAAGCACACAGGAACACAGCCACGGCTGCAGACCATATTGGAGACTGAATTCTTCTGTGAACCCTGTATCCGTAGACTCCAGCTGGCCCCAAAAAGAGCTCAGGAGTAAGGGATGAAATAAAAATGAAGGGGAAAACTCAGAGTGTCCTCTCCTAAAATAGCAGAAATGTCATGCTGAGGTGCTTTTCCTAACAAAATGTGTGTGCAGAAAGAGGTATAAGACACCCTGCAAGGATCTCCCACCCAGGACCTATTCCTGGTGCCAGGTCTGTGATGAGGATCTCTGCTCTCCAAGGCTGAGGTTGAGACCTTCTCACACACCCAGACCCCACCACTGCTCTTTGTCACCAAAGCATTAAATGGAGCATCCCCCTGGTTGTCCCTTGCTTGACACCCCACAAGGGTCCCCATCCCTGCTCACATCCCTGCAGCACTCGCTAATGCGAACCATGAAATCTGGCAGCGTTATCCCTCCTAGAGCTACAGCATTCATACCATGGGCAGGGTCTCCATTGCAGGTCCCTCATGAGGGACAGAAGAATGGAAAGATGCTCTTAAGTGACCTGGTGGTGATGATCCAGAGGTGAGACTCTGGGACAGCTCAAAGCAGACCTGTCCAGACCCCAGAACCTGTGTCTGTGGTACACAGAGAGCTTGGAGCAATGGAGGTGGCACAGGCAGCTCGGAGCAGAGTCAGAGCTGTGGGTTTCCCCGTGGGTTTAACAGCGCTAACAGAAAACGGTGCCCGGAAGATTTATTCATTTAACGCATCTGGTAATTACATTTCAGCAGGTGGTATGTGGGGTCTGGATTCGTTCCACGCGCACCAGGCTCGGGAAGGCTCCAGTCCCACGTTTGATAAATCTCAGAATAGAATAAATAAATAAAATCAACCGTCCCCAGCTGCGAGCACGGAGGAGGCACATCCTCTCCCCGTGCAACGCGCTCCCCCTGCCTCCCGCGCTCCCCCGCACCCGGGCTGTGATTCAGCGCTACAGCCCTCCTCCAGTGGTGGGGATTCTCCCTGCTCTGATGGTGTACAAGCACCGGTACATGCACTGGGACAAGACAGGATGGGGAGAGGTGGCGTGGGCAGAGCAGGGGCATACGGAGCAGTGCCCAGGGTCAGCGGTCTGCCAGGGATGCGGACAGCAAAAGACAGTGGGGGAAGGCATGGGGAGGCAACCAGGGAGGGCAGAGAGAGCCATGGTGGGAGGATCCAGAGTTTAAGGGGAGAAACATGAGCCAGGAATCGGTGGCGAGAAAGGGGACAGCCCGTGAAGTGATAACAGCCAAAGGGGCACATGGGACAGAGGATGCTGGAGGAGGTGAGAGGATGGTGACAGTGCTGGGGTGGCATGGAAGGGACATCCAGGGGCCTGGTCTGGGGGACACCCCGGAGGCTGAGGGACAGCCAGTGCAAGGGGACTGAGCACACTCCAGGAGCCCATCAGGGGTTGCATAGGATGCTGCCCAAAACAGCAGGGCAGGACATGGTTTTCAGGGACCTCGGAGGAGCTGGAGCTGAAGCCTCAGCCCCTCTGTGCAGAGCAGGGGTGAGGATGAGGAGGGCTGGGCCACGGCTTCCTCTCCAAGGGATCTCAGACTTTCCAGGGCCATCTCAGCGGGGGTGGTGGAGGTGCCAGGGCGTTGGCACTTCCCCCCACCCCACCCTGGGGTCTGCATGACGGGGGATGCTGTCAGCACAGCTGGATGCTCACACCCAGCCCCGAGCATGGGGGTGTCTCGGCACAACACACGAGGGCTCTACAGGGACTGGCCACACTCAGCTTGTGCTTTCTGTCTGTGCCAGGATCTCCGTGAGGTGGTGGGGGTCTCTGT
The DNA here is from genome assembly GCF_000695765.1 of Mesitornis unicolor. Classification (NCBI taxonomy): domain Eukaryota; kingdom Metazoa; phylum Chordata; class Aves; order Mesitornithiformes; family Mesitornithidae; genus Mesitornis; species Mesitornis unicolor. Next base: position 23,184 of record NW_010168378.1, read on the forward strand.
GGGGTGCTGGGGGTCTCCTGGATGGCAGAGGCAGGGCTGGAGGGCACCGCATCCCACAGCACCCAGCAGGACATCAGCACAAAGACTGCGGCTGGATTTTATTTTTATACTTCACCTCCCTGCCCCCTTTGTAGAAATGACATAATTATGGGGATTTAATGTTCCACTGCTAAATTTCTTCATTTTTCAGGATAATTTCCACTATTTCATCAAGGAATAATTAATTGCATTGTCTTTAATCAGTTGTTTTACAAATCCAGCAGCGCAAGAAATTTTCATAGACAGACAATGCAGGCAGCTGCTCTTCCCTTCTGGGCGCATTAATGAAGTGAAAGAGCTTGAGCTGGAAAAAAATCGGCTGGGAAAAAAAGAAATCTATTGACAGAGAGATTGAAAAGATCACAGTGTAATCCCTTAATGTGTGCGACAGGGAGGGAGAGGAGCACTGGAGCCCAGGTGTGAGGGCAGGAGGATTTGGGCTGCTGGCGGTGCTCAGCGCTGCAAAGCCCCTCCTCACCCTGTCCTTGGCATCAGGGACATCTGTCACAGGTTTTAATGTAGGGGTGTACCAGGGTGTCTTCCCCTGTGGACATGTATGTGCATCATCAGTGTCTGTGCATGTGAAGGTGTCTGCACATATGTAATGCATGTATGCTTATCGAAGGGCCAAGCTTGGGTTTCTACAAGCCTTCTGAAAGCAAAACCAAAATCCTAGCCCCAGGATAAGGGACATGATGACTGCAGTGTCACAGCCTTGGTGGAGTCAGTGCTCCAGCCTGACCTTTCTCTCAGCCCTTTCCCTGCCTGTGTTTCGCAGTCAGTGACCCCTCCAGGATGCAGCCTGGGCCCATGGAGATCCCAGGGGTGCTACTGCATCAGGTCCAAAGCTGTCCTCGAGCTCCCTGCTTGGGCACCTCTGCACTCTTACCTCTGCTCCACTGCCTTGGGGTGCTCAGCACCAGCCCTGGCATCTCCTGCCAGCCCCTGCCCACTGCCAGGCACAACGAGCTGTGCTCTGACTGGAGGGGTGAAAAATAAAAGGCAGCAAAGAGAAGCAGCAAATGGGTGCTGAGACATCCCAGATCTCTGGGAGGGTGCATGTGGGAGGGGGTAAGAGCTGGTGGTCTTTGTGGACACCACAGACTATCCAGGCTCCTTCACCATGACCAAATGCATCCTGGGCTGCATTCCCAGCAGTGTGGCCAGCAGGGCCAGGGAGGGGATTTTGCCCCTCTGCTCTGCTCTGGTCAGACCCCACCTGCAGTGCTGCGTCCAGTGCTGGAGTCCCCAGCACAAAAAGGCCATGGAGCTGTTGGAGTGGGTACAGAGGAGGCCATGGAGATGCTCAGGGGCTGGATCAGCTCTGCTATGGGGACAGCTGAGAGAGTTGGGGTTGTTCAGCCTGGAGAAGAGAAGGCTCCAGGGAGACCTTATAGTGACCTTCTAGGACCTGAAAGGTGCCTATAAGAAATCTGGGGAAGAGCTGTTCACTGGGGCATGGAGCAATAGGATGAAGGATAATGGTTTTAAACTAGAAAAGGGGAGATTTAGGTTAGATATTAGGAAAAAGCTCTTCCCCATGAGGTGGTCGATCACTGCACAGGTTGCTCAGAGAGGTGGTGCAGGCCCCATCCCTGGAGATATTCAAGGCCAGGCTTGATGGGGCTGTGAGCAACCTGATCTGGTACCAATGTCCCTGCTGACTGCAGGGGTTGGACTGGATGAGCTGTAAAGGTCCCTTCCAACCCGACACATTCTGTGTTTCTATGATTCTATGACTGACCTACTCCATCCCTATGCACGGTGTAGTGGATGGTCAAACAAGACAGGGCAGTTACACACTGCTGAGGTCTGGGCATGGCCCCATGCCACAGGGTTTGGGTGGATGCTCAGACTCCTCAGAGAGGCATGGTGCCAGGGTGCAGCACTTTGATCTGGCCTGTGGGCGCATTGCAAACTGCAGCTGTGACTTTGTCATTCTCAGGGCTGGAGAGATGACAGAACAGCTCCTTCAACGAGCTGCCAGCGCCAGGACACTGCCCAGCCCACACCTCCTTGTCTCCAGGCATGTCATTGCTGCAATCTGGCTGAGATATCCACGTGTCAGGGCTGAACCATGCAGGGGGATGGGAACACCATTCCCTGTGCCAGGCTCTGTGTGCATTTCTCTGTGTCTCACTAATACATTCACTATTCTAGTTCTTGCACGGCATTTTCCATCAGTAAATCTGCACATACTTCACAAAGGAGGTCATAACATTTACCCAGAAGGACCGTGCAGGGCTCTGCACAGTGTGCTCCATATTTTTGGCAGAGGTACAAATGTGGTGATCATTTAAGGTGCTCTAGATCTGGTCAACAGCCCTGCAGGTGCCAAATAACCTTACTTCAGCTCAATTTGATTAGGGTAAAGGGCCAGGCCAAGGCCCAGAGGTTGGCTTTCTCTCAGCCCTGCTTTGATTTTGGTTGGAAAGCAACGAGCTGGCTGTGCCCAGCAGGAGGGTGCATGAAGGGGCACCCCTAGGTGTGACCCAGGAGGAGCGGTCAGGATGTGCTCAGAGCATCTCCAACTGAGATGGGCCACTCCCTAGGTGTGACCCAGGAGGAGCGGTCAGATTTGCTCAGAGCATCTCCAACTGAGATGGGCCACGCCACGCTGCTGCATCCAGCTCTGCTCTGCGCAGTAATGGACACGGGTTTTGTTTTGCATAGCACCAATGCCCTGAACATTTGTGAATTTTTTTGTGTCTGAAGACACTTTCCAGCCTGAGAGGGCTCTGACTCCAGACATGGGTAACTAAGGATATGTCTGCTGCGGCCCTTACAATGGCCTGGCCAGATGCTAGCTGTGAGATGGTCCAGCTGAGAGGCAAAAGGCCATAGGCTGGCGAAAGCTCTGGACCAACCAGTTCCTCTGGGGCTCGCTTAAAATCACGAGGAATAATGGATATTCATCTGTAAGAGAGAGGAGGGTACAGAGCCACAAGAGCAGTGTGTGTTGTGGTTCTCAAATGGTTTAAAGCATTTCTGTTTGCATATATGTGAAGGAGAAGTATCAGGGTTGCTGTGGTTTTCCCTTGGTATCTGTTGCAATCAGGTATCTGAAGGTTTTCCCTAGAGGCCTCAGCAAGAGCTAAAAAGAAAACGGTGTTACTGAGAGGCCCCTGTTAATACAAGGAAGGTCATTGTCAGGCGCTGGAAGAGACACGTGTCTGCGTGAGCAGAGTCTGGGGGCATCTCTGCTCCACATCCAGAGACAAGCGGCTGCACCAGAGATAAGAAAAAGATAAGGACCCCCCTTCTGTCCCTCCTGCCCTTGCTCAGGTAGAGAAGGAATAAGCAAGGGGTTTAATCCTGCTTATCTGGGCAGACTGGGAGAAGCTGGCTTGCTTTTCAGCAGCCCTGTGGAAGCAGTGCCATGCAGAGATGAGAACAGCTATGTGGAGAAGCAGGACAGTATCTGTCTTAATTTGGGAGCAGTGCATGTTGATCAGGGAGAGCAGTGGCAAGGGGAGGAGATGCTGAGGCTGCAGGAGAGCACGGAGGAGAGCTGCAAGGCTGAGGACACCTCAGGCTTCCCCAGCTGAGCTCAGTAATACCTCATGCTGCTGAAAATGGGCAAATTGAATTGCCTGCGTGTGGATGACAATGTGGGGATGTGCATCAATGCTGCAGCTCTGAGCAAGGAGCCTCTGCAGGCAGGGAGCCGGCCCAAGACCGTGGTGCTGCTGCAGCAAGTGGGGAGCTGCTCCAGCTCGGGGGTTTGTTTGCACCCAAACGGTTGTGCCACGCTGGCTTCCTGGCACAAAAGCAACGCCAAAGTTGCACACAGACATGCCCAGGAGGACTGAATTTCTAATTCGCCTTCATGAATATGCACAGTAAGTACCAGTGCATTCTCCAATCCAGCCCTGGCAGCACAGCCATGTGATTTAACATGACTGATTACCATGTGGCCAACACAGCTCAAAGAGCCCACACTAAATACCCACAGGATCCACAGAGTTAAATTATTTGAAGGAAAATATAACGCTCACATAATTTTCCATAACAATCACTACAATCGCAGGCAGCTTGCAAATATTCTGTGCATGAAAAAGGAGCCGATTTTCTCTGGGGAACTTCCTGCTCTGCTCTCAGAATAAGCCTCCTAAAGCAGCACCTTCAACAGGTTTCCGTATTGGAAGTGTGTTCTTCGTTATTAAACTGCTTTATACAGTTATCACCCCAAACTCCTCTGCAGCGTAAACATATCATTCCTGGGAGAAGCTGTCAGTGGAGTGCCAAACTACAGCATGCAATTAAAGCCCTAAACAATACAACACAATAAATCACTGGCGCTACGGCCGGTCAGTGTCGCCAAGCATGGAGTAAGGATCTTAATTACATTTAGACCAAACAAGTATTAGATTATTTATGGGATACTGTAAGTGCTTGACAATAGGTAGAAAGTCATTCCACACGCATCCCTGGGCATTTCAGAGTCCGGATGAAGAGGGAGAGAAAGAGAGGGAGAGAAGTAGAGCCAATATCCATCACGGAGGAGTATTGGAAGGGCAAGAGAT
>NW_010168378.1:27779-31728 GCF_000695765.1 Mesitornis unicolor
AAATAAGGCCCAATTGCATCATCAATTTAAAAGCAATAGCAGCCACATCTGAAGAAAGCAGCAGCTGCCACAGGTGGCCAAACAGCCGAAGAGCTGCCCGCACCCCCAGGAGCCACCGGTGACCTTGGCACTTTGTCACACTATGGCACGTTTTTAACCCTTCCCCACCAGAGCCCCCTGCTATGCAACATCTGGGGCTGGAAAGAGCCTTTCTGCACCCAGCAGCTCTGGGGGGGCTCTGGGGGCTGTGTAGGGCAAGGCAGGGTAAGGATTTGTTGTACGAATTACCCAGCATGCACTGTAGCTCACAGCTGGATTTTGGCACATTCCAGATGTGGCCAGGACTTGGAGAATGCAACCTGGCTGGGAAATCGCAGGGTTCAGCTGGGGCCATAGAAATCTGCCTCCAACCATGGACCATCTCAGGGCTCACAGATCGCTTAGAGACGTGTTGTGTTTAAGGCACAGTTTCGTGCATCTTTTCCATCCAATGACCCTAGAAAGCAGAGACTCTTCTTTGCTCAGGATGACAATTTCAGAAAGACTTGTTCTTGCTCTCAGGCTGTTTTGGCACAGGAATCTTTCTGGAAAAGCTGTTTGCTCACAAGAGCTTTCTCCAGGGAAAGTTACTGAGACATGAGTGGGTCGGTAACTGAAACAGATCTCCCCGATGCTGTTAAAGGGTCGTTAATGTTGCGTGTTGCTGTGCTGCGGACCTGCAGCCCCTGGCCCCTCCAGGCTCAGCAGCTGGGTCGGGATGTCAAAGGATGCCTGCTGGCACATCCCATGCTACAGTGGACTCACAATGTGCCTGATCTCCACACATGACCTGATGCCACCAGGCTTGGGGGTGCTGTGCTTGTGCCCACATGAAGCAGGGAAAGGATGGAGCAGCGCAGCTGTGGAGATTCAAATGGGCTCCAGAGCAGGATGCTCTGAGGGCACAGAGCTCATACAGACCAGAGCATGTTGGAGAGAGCGCTGGGACGCTCAGGACACTGGCTGTAATGTGAACATCATGAGCATCAAAAAGCTGCATGCATTGGGCCGTATCCCCAGCAGCGTGGCCAGCAGGGCCAGGGAGGGGATTTTGCCCCTCTGCTCTGCTCTGGTCAGACCCCACCTGCAGTGCTGTGTCCAGTGCTGGAGTCCCCAACACAAAAAGGCCATGGAGCAGTTGGAGCGGGTCCAGAGGAGGCCATGGAGATGATCCAAGGGCTGGAGCAGCTCTGCTCTGGGGACAGATGAGAGAGCTGGGGCTGTTCAGCCTGGAGAAGAGAAGGCTCCAGGGAGATCTTAGAGCACCTTCCAGGACCTGGAGAGGCTACAGGAAAGCTGGGGAGGGACTTTTTACAAGGTAAAAAGGTAGAGATAGTATGAGGGGGAATGGTTTTAGACTGGAAGAGGGCAGATTTAGACTGTGAGGTCCCTTCCAACCCAAACCATTCTGTGATTCTGTAAGCATCACTCATCTGCTTGTGCAACACACAATACCTCAGTGGTGTGTGCTCAGCCCTGGAAGCTGGAAGTGGTGGCAGAACAAGGGCTGGGTGTCTGAGAGACTCTTGTTCTGGGTCTAAATCCATCCTCCACAGCCTAGGGCAGGTCAGCAGGGTCGGGTTCATCTGACTGCACTCAGACGTCTGCAGTTTGTCTAGACAGCCCTCAGTCCATGCAGGGTGGCTGGTGGGGTGCCCTTCAGCCCATGGCTGTCCAAAGTAGGTCAGATGAGTCTGTTTTACCAGTAACTGTTTATTGCTATTGACCCTCCAGCATTGGATGTCTAATTCCAGCTGAGCTGCCTGGAATCAGGCAAGGTGATCACACCCCACATCACCGGGGCCTTTGGTCCTTCTGCATGCAATTATTTGACTCCCCGTTCACGCTCACCATGTTTGAGTGCTCAGAAGTGATCGCAGGGTTTGCCAAGCTCCTCACACAGTGACTGAGCTCAGGGGCAATTCCAGGCAGTGAGTTTGTGTTTCTCTTGGGACAGATCTGAGGCTCTGGCCCTGCATTTCAGACCAGGATTTGGTGGCATGGGCAGTGTCATCCATTTCCACAGAGCTGAGGAAGCATGAGGAGTGGGTCACATTGCCCATAAAATGCACATAAGGGACAAGTCCCAGATGTGTCCATTTCTAGTGTCACTTTTTTGACGCAGCTGAGCCAAATTTGTTTCTTCTGCTCTGCTGTGAGATCCTGGGTGTGGAGCCAGCATTGTGGGGCAGCCCCATCCTGGCTGGTCTGTTTTTAGGGAGGTGAGGCAGGACTGTTCCCAGGTCCGGGAAAAGCCACGAGCAAGACAAGTGTGCTAGGTGTTGATGGAAGTGGACGACACAAAGTCCTAATTGCAGGACAGACTGATTGATCAAGCTGACAAGCCCAGCTGATCTCAGGCGCTGGTCCAAGGCCAAACCATGCCATGATGTGGCTGAAGCTCCTGATTGATGCCAAGGTCATGGGAAGGCACAGGGAGGGGGAGGAACAGGACCCCACTCATTGCTGGGGATTATTCACCAGTGCTGGACCACAGGCAGCCAGCAGGCTCCCAGTGCAGGCCAGTCCATGCCCACAGAGAGCTGGGGCTGGGGGATGCCCTGGCTGAGCCCCACTCACATGCTGCACCCCTCTCACATGGTGCACACCACTTTGAGGAATTGGGAGTAAATGCTCTTTTTTTCTTCCCCCTCTCTTTTTTCTATTCCCCACTCCCCCCACCCCCTGTCTCAGCAGCCGACAGGCAGTAAAAGACCCTTTGCAGTTGTCAAGGCAACGCCGTATCACGAAGACGGTGCCATGAAGTGGCAGCAGCCAAGGGCTCTGCTCTCAATCTCTGCCGCTTCCCTCTCGAGGCCGCAGTGCCGCTGCCAGTGATGCTGCTCGGTGCGGGTGAGAGCTGCCCCACGGGAAAGCACCGGGCAAATGGGAGGGAAGCCCCACTGCTCGCTATGGGGTCAGGTGTGGGACCAGCCCCATGTGGTCCCTGCCCCGCTGCCTGCATTCCTCAGGCATCAGCTCTGCCCAACCTCATCTTCCTCTACAACCTGCACCAAAAACAACCGCTTTTCTGCTGTAATGAGCTTCTTCCAGTAGAGACAGTCCTTGGGGTGCAATGGGGGGGCTGTTTGCATCCCATGATCCTGCTGCATGGAGTCACCGGGAGCACAACAACCCTGTGGTCCTCTTGCAGGGAAACAACCATGGGCAAAGATGAACACCTCTTCATGTACCCTGGCAGGGACCGTCTCCCTACAGCTGACCCTGTGTGAGCCTGCAGGGTGACTGCAGGAGGGATTCTGTAGTTTGTCCTTGTGTGGGCACTCTTCCAGTGAAAATGCACCTTCTCCATCTTCCCAACCATCCACACTCACAGAAAGATCATCCCTCCCGTTGGGGAAACCAACAGCATCTTCTGGGCACAGTGAAGCAGATGAATGAGACCTGCTATGGTCTTTCTTACAGATCATGCTCCACAAAGAGGAGGAAAATATCTCAGGACAAGGAAAGTTTCATCTGGCAGCAGCCTTCCTGGAAAGAGGCTGCTAGAGAGCATGAATTATGTTGGAAGGGACCTCAAAGCCCCCAGTCTAACCCCCATGGGCAGGGACACCTCCACCAGCCCAGGCTGCTCCAAACCCTGTCCAACCTGGCCTTGGGCACTGCCAGGGAGGGGGCACCCACAGCTTCTCTGGGCAACCTGGGCCAGGGCCTCCCCACCTCACAGGGAGGAATTTCTTCCTAATATCCAGTCTAAATCTGCCCTTTTCCAGTCTAAAACCATTCCCCTTCATACTATCTCTACCTTTTTATCTTGTAAAAAGTCCCTCCCCAGCTTTCCTGTAGCCCCTTCAGGTCCTGGAAGGTGCTCTAAGGTCTCCCTGGAGCCTTCTCCAGGCTGAACAACCCCAACTCTCTCAGCTGTCCCTATGGCAGAGCTGCTCCCGCC
>NW_010168378.1:32090-38379 GCF_000695765.1 Mesitornis unicolor
GCTGAAGGAGAGGAGAGGCAGGATGCCTTCCTGTGTGGGATGGAGGAGTGCAGGTAGGCTGATGCCTGGGACTATACAGTATTTGGCTGGTGCAGGGCTCCTCATGTACCAGCCTTCCAGAGCATCCATAATTCTCACCAGCAATCAGGCTCTGTTCTGAACCACGCATGCCTGGCCCCAGCACATCCTTCAGTGGCTTGGCTCAGGGGCCCCAGCAGAAGCAGTCAGTCACCTCAGCCGCAGCTGCTGGCTCTGGCCATCACAACATGGTGTTTCTGGGGTGCTCCAGGCACACGTGGGAGCGGAGCCGTGCTCCCTCGCCTGCTGTGGGAGCTGGCACAGGCAGCTGTGGCGCCCGTACACTGCAGCGTGTGAACAGCCAGCAGGGAGGTGCATGGGCTCTCTGTTGCCTGCCAGCACAGCCCCTTCCAGCAGAGCTGGCTGGGGAGCCATGCACACCCCTCAGGTGCTCACAGCCACAACCCAGCTCATCCTCCTGCCTCCCAAAAACCAAGGTGAGCAGCTCCTGTCCCACTTCCTCATGCATGGGGATGAAGCTCAGTTCAAGAAGGACAGGGAGCTGCTGGAGAGAGTCCAGCGTAGGGCTACAAAGATGATCAAGGGAGTGGAGCATCTCCCTTATGAGGAGCGGCTGAGGGAGCTGGGTCTCTTTAGTTTGCAGAAGAGGAGACTGAGGGGAGACCTCATTCATGTTTATAAATATTTAAAGGGTGAGTGTCACGAGGATGGAGCCAGGCTCTTCTCGGTGACAAACAATGATAGGACAAGGGGTAATGGGCACAAACTGGAACACAGGAGGTTCCACTGAAATTGGAGAAGAAACTTCTTCTCAGTGAGGGTGACAGAGCACTGGACCAGGCTGCCCAGAGAGGTTGTGGAGTCTCCTTCTCTGGAGACATTCAAAACCCGCCTGGATGCCTTCCTGTGTAACCTCATCTGGGTGTTCCTGCTCCGGCAGGGGGATTGGACTGGATGAGCTTTTGAGGTCCCTTCCAATCCCTAACGGTCTGGGATTCTGTGATTCTGTGAAGCTCTGGAGGTTTGCATGGGGCATCACCTGCACAGCATCCAGAGCCATCGTCTGGGCTGTGCTCTCTGGGGCATCTCTGCCAGCAGCATGTGGGAGCCCTGGGAACCAGCCAGCACTGCTGGATTTGGCTGTTGACTCTCTGGTAGGGTTGGCTCCTGATGGGCTCCTGAAATTGAACCCATGCTCAGGTCCCTGCTCAGCAGGAGGTGCTATGGGGCCAGCCATACACCATGAAATGAGGCAGGGGGGTCAATCCCATGGGAACAAGGGATTTGGAGGAGGGATGGAGATGGGCAGGTGCCATGAACCTTTGTGTCAGGCCAGGCACCCAGGACGCCCATCTGCCTGGCTCCCCACATCACCCCAGCCTGGCGTGTTTCCCAGCACCCCAAAAGTGTTAAAATGGGGCCCGTGAACCCAGCCAGCCTGGGTGCTAACAGTGCTTGGTGACAGGGCTGCAGGAGCAGATGCTCGTCCTCGAAACGTTTGGCATTTTCTGTTGTTTTTGACTCCAGGGAAATGACTGCTTCGCTCTGAGGATCCATAAATAGACATTGCCCAGTAACCTCCGCTCCCAGGGGGCGGCAGCGCGACAGCAGCACGGTGATTGCTGCCAGAGCCACCGCTGGGCCAGCACCATCTGCCTGGCTCCCCGGACCTGCCCAGCCTGCCTCTGCCTTGGAGAAGGGGAGGAGACCAAGGAAGTTGTTTTTTCTGAGGTAGGCAGTGTCCAGGGTGGTTTTAGAGAAGGGAGGATGGACACAGCATCTCTCTGTGGTGCACTCCAGAGTGGCATTGCCCTTGGTGTCACATCACTCCTGGATGAAATCTCCTCGTCACCGGAGCACTTTGCCCTGCCTGGGCCAGGGGCTGCCTGTGCACCCTTGTGCCAGCAGACATTAAGGGCTCCCCACTTTTGTCCTCCTCAGGTCCTGGCAGAGCTATCCCCGCTGTGCTGAGTGCTCTTTAGGCAGCTGCTTGCTGTGGAGCCACTTCTCAGGGAACAAAGAGCGTGGCAGGGACAGGCATGGACATGTCCCACTTGGCTAGTGTTCCCTTTGGATCAAGCAGTGAAGGGGACAGGAGGAGAAATGAACCAATTTCTGCCTTCCTTCTGCTATGACAGCATTAGGCAGACCCAGCACCTCGCTCATCCTGGAAGACGCTATAGGACATCCTCTTCTTGGGACTGATGTGTCCCTTCCCTGATGGAGGGGATGTGGGCAGGAGGAGAATGCTTGGAGAGACCTTCATGTCAGTTGGTGGGCATTCCTAACCCACTGAGAGATGTGGCCATGGTGACAGCAATGCCAGCGGTCTCTCTGCATGCTCAAGCAGTGATGAGCTTCAGCCCAGCTCTGCAGTTCACCCAAACTCCAGTCACCGCCCTCTTGTCCCACCTCCTCTGCTCTTGTCCTGTGTCTCAGGGGCTGGGGAAGCCTTTTTCAGTGTGGGGGACACCTGCTGCCTGGTTTATGCATCTCTTAGAGAGACTGTTATGTGACATCCCATCACAGCTGTGGTGAAGATGGCCATCCCTTTCCATGAAAAAGAGATGTCCAAATCAGTCCCAGGCAGCGCTGGGATGAAAGCCAGGCTTTTTTCCATTGGAAATGACAGCACCGAGGAGGAACCCAGAATCAGCCAACATCTGGGTCTCACTGGCATGCAGGATGCAGGTTCAGGTCTTGGTGAACACCACATCCCTACCAGCCCTGAGGTCTGGAGTCAGCAAGGGACACAGCTTCACGAAAAGTCCCATTTTGGGCATGGTTTCCTAGGGACGCACCTGGATTTTCTCTGGATCAGACAGGACAGAGGTCCCTCCTTCACAAGCCGTGCAGATGCTATCACTCTGCTCTTACTGGCAGCGATGGAGGGGGAGGGGACCTCGGCAGCTGCTGGGGACAGGCGGGATGCAGCCGGCAGGCGAGTGTTGGTGAAGAGGGCTTTCCAGGAGGGTGAGGAAGGCGGATGTCAGCAGTGGGAGGCTTTCATTAATGCATCTCCCACTGTGTCCCTGCCCGGATGACGAGCTTCCTCGGGAAGGAGGGGGAGACAACGACCTCCCCACCCTGCCAGCTTGGAAAACCTCGCCCAGGCGATGCCAGGATGTGTTGTATCCCGTTGCCACGGCAACTGACATCTTACGATGCTGAAGCGGGCGTATGCGGAGTCATGCCACATGAATCACGCGCATCATCTGACCTCGGCGTGACGGGGACAGACAAAGAGCAGAGACACGCTCGTCGGGGCCAACCTCGCGGGCTTGGACGTGGTCGCTGCTGCAGAGAGAGGTGCAGGGGAGGAGGGGTGGCAGCGTGGGCAGCAGCGCTGAGCCCACTTTCAGCACCAATCCAGGGCCATGGGCAGCCCAGATTGAGGGACAATGGGGACAGGAACCTGCATGGATGCTGGGTCCAGAGCATCCTCACTGTGGGGTAACGAGCACAGAGGGGCTGCACAGTGCGAGTCCCGTGTGCTGGGTTGGGCACAGTAGTCATGGCATCCCCCTTCTGCAGTGCAGGGACAATCCTGAGTGGTGCTGGGCATCTCTCCCTCTCTGCACTGGCTGCCTTTGCTCATCCTCAGAAAACCAGAGTGGAGAAGTCTTCCCAGAATCTCCCAAATAAGTTTAGACCCATCTGGTTTTGCTGCCTGGGCACACCCGTTGTGGCAGATGTGTGGCTTTACAGGGTTGTTCACCCAGGGAATATGACCAAGGGGCCTTTTCCGAATCCTGGTGTCCACATGTTCCCAACGACAGGCACGGGGCTGTGCTGCCCAAGCGCGATTTGCTCGGCACAGGGGAGCGCTCTCCATGGGTGGATTCAAGGGAGGTGGAGTCTGCTTCCGTCTGTCATGTTATTTAAGTGACACCTACCAGGCATCAAAGTCAAGGAGACCAAATTTTTCCAGCTCAACTTGTTAGAGAGCTGAAATGTTTTCAACCCAGCAGTGGAATATTACCCTCTCTTCTCCTCCCAGATGGAGTTATTACAGACTTCCTCCAAAAAAAATGAGGATGAAAATTAGCTCGTGAATTTGCTATCACTTCATCCCCCTCCATCGTTTCTTGGGGTGGAAAAAGGGATGGAAAGGGAGATGTTTTGAAGCGGGAGAGAAAAAAAGCCTAACCCCCAAAAGCTGCATTTAATTTCATGAAAAATTCTGACCAACAAATTGTGCATCTATATGTTCTTTTTCTTTCAAAATGAGTAACTTTTTACCAGCCAGCCTTGTGTGAGAGAAAGGCAAGGCAGACTTTCCCCAGCCAGCCTCCCTGGGAGCACTGGTTCCTTTTGTCAGAAGTGACTCTCAACAGGAAATCATTCTTTAGCAAAATGTCCTTATGGAGGAGTCTTCCCCATGTCACAGCAGCGTTTTGCAATCTCTGGAGCCTCTGAAGCCCTGGTTTACAAAAAGAGCTGTTCCTTCCATCAGGAACGGACATGCTACCAAGGGATGACCCTGACCCACTGTACATCATGCAGAGAGAACAGCCAAAAGCGCTGCTGTGAGCCAGAGCTTTGTACAGCACAACTCTTGTCTGGGGATACTTAGCTAAAAAAGAAAATACTAATTCCTTTTCTAGCCAATGCATCCTGCTGTATCCACCCAGCTCTAGTGAGATCCCACTGGAGGCATCAGGGTGTGGATGCAGAAACAAGAGGGAGTGAAATCTGCTCTTCTGGAAGCAATAAATGCCTTCTGCCTTTTACAGGCAGTTCCTGACCTTGCTGATGATGATGGGCAAGTTTATGATCTTGCATTTTAGCTAAATGGAAAAGGCAATTATTCTTCCTTTTGGATTTAAGTGACTTTAGGAGCAGAAATGCTAAATGAAGGAAGAGCCCAGCAAAAGCTAACCCAGGAGGAAAACTGGGGTCTCCTGGGAGAATAACTACAGTTGGGAGGGCTGGAAGAAAGCAACTGCAAAGCAAAGGGCAAGTGGAGACACAGAGGGATGGACGCTGGATCCAGCAGTGGGAATTGGTGGTCGCGCAGCAGTGGCATCGCCAGCGGGGGAATTGTCTGCCACTGTCTGTGCCACCCACGTGTGGTGGAGCAGGGCCCCATCTCCAACCCACACACGGATAAAGGGCTTTAAAATGGAATGGGCAGCCCACAATGCTGGGCATAGCCAGGCTGAGATGCTCTAACACAGAGTCCTGACAGCTCCTCTTGTGAGCCTCATCCCCTTCACACGCCTGGGCAGAGCTGCTGGGGTCCTGCAACGTAAAACTCATGTGGTTACTGCTTGGGGAAAATTTCTGCCTTTTTGCTCCAATATAAAGAAAAAGTGAGATAATAAGCATTTCCATGTAAACCAGTATGACCTGGACACCAGAACTGGCAACTGGAATGTGCCAGGGCCCTGCTGTCCTTCCCCAGAGCAATACTTCAGCATGCGTTGTCTTTGTGCTTTGCTCTTTCCTCCCTGAGGACCCACCGACCCCGAGCATCTTTTTCTCTGCTTTTCTGTGCATTATCTGCCTGTGTTTCTGATCCATCGTTTCTGCAACAGTGATACTGTCTGTAATCAGCTCCCTGTGAGAGACACATGGCCATAGGGTGAAGACACAGGAGCACCAGGGACTTGAGGATGCACATTATTAACTTTCCTGAAATACAGGCAAACCTTGCCAGACATTTGCTTGCTGAAGATGCTGACCAAGACCTCCCCACCTGAGAGAGGATCCTCTGGCTTTATTCAACCCCAGCACATGGACACGTGTACAGGAGATGCAGATCAATGTGTTCATGCAGACACGCACACATGATCACGCACACACCTGTACACCAGAGCAGGAAAGCAGCGGTGGTCAGTTTGTGATGGGAAGTGTTTCATGGTGATAAACCCAGAGTCCAAACTCTTCCCCAGCCAGGATGGGAAAATGGATGAGGGTTTCAGGGACATGCAAAAGGCTGAGGTCCCAGCTCTGCGTGGACATCAGCGAATGCTGCACACCATGGATAGAGGCAGAGCAACCGACCGCGACTGACAGCCTCCGGCAAGCAGAGACCAGACCTGGTGCTGCTCTCGTCCCTTCTGAGGCTGCCTGGAAGAGATGTTTCTCCTACCGAAAAGTTCAAGCAAATAATGACACTTAGATTGAGTTATTTTTCTTTCGGCAGCAAAAAGGTTCAGATCAAATACACTTTTAATAAACATTTTGACTGAAATTGAGCTCTTCGCCTGCAGCAATTTGATTTTTGTCATAATTGCATTTTTCA
>NW_010168378.1:38410-45778 GCF_000695765.1 Mesitornis unicolor
ATAAGTGTTTGGTCAAGTGACTCAGATATCACTGAGCATGGTATCCTGGGCAGCCAGGCTCTGCAGGTGTGAGCAAAGGCTCTGAGCATGACACTGCTGCCTGCACCGGCATGGGCTGGACAGAGGCAGTGCAGGGCAGGGGTTTGCTGCAGCTGGACCCTAATTTCCAGGGGTGCAGGTGAGAGCAAGGGCAGGCCATGACCCAGATCCTGACACTGCCTGCATCACTGCCTGCCCTGATGTGCTGTGTGGTGCAAGGCTGTGCACAGGGCCATGTCCTTTGCATGGAGCAGAGCCCTGCTTTCTGCACAACCTCTCCTCTACAAATTGCGCACCTGCCTGTGCCTGGTCTCCCCCTCTCATCTCTAGAGCTGGCAATATCAGCCTTGTATATAGTATCAGTGGAGCCTGCTGATGCTGATGCTGGGTCACCCGGGCTGGCCACTGGCTGGACCAAGGTCTCCTGGTACCTGTAATTGCTCTACATCAAAAGCTGCTGGTATGGAAATGGCTGGTGTTTCTCTTAGGGCCATGCTCACCAAAGGCAGTCCAGCTCTTTCCTGGGCTGTGTGTTTTCCAAACAGGCCGCTGTCCCTTCGTTTGTCTTTCTCCCAAATGCAGCAGTTTCTTCCCCTTCCCCAGCTGGGCTCGGTCTGTGCCAAGATGGGGCACGTGGCCTTCATGCCTGGGGAGGGATGCTGGGGGTCCACTGCTTTGCTCTTCTCTGGTCCTGGAGAAGGCATCCTCACGCGATGCTAGGGCTCACTGGTAGCTTGGAGGCCTGATGGCAATAAATGAGTCAGGAGCACATCTGCACGCAGCGGAGACGCTCCCTGCCAAGTCGCTGCACTGCAGGACCACTCTCATCTGTCTCTCTTTAACAGGAACAAATGGAAATGAGCGAATCAATTAACACAGCACATTAGCAAAATGTCAGAGCCTCCCAATTGCACTTAACCCTTCCCTCTGCCAGCCCATCCCAGCACAGGCTGAGTCAGCTCCTGGTCAGGGGGGCTGCAGACAGTGGGAGCTCTCCTGATCTGTTCCAGCAACAGAGCGTGGAGCTGAGCTGGCAGCAGGGACCACATCTCCAGGGGGTGACACGGCGGTGGGGAGCTGCCAGGCCAGGGCTGGGAAGGGGGTTTGCTGCCAGGCTACAGCAGCACAGGTGGCTTGCAGCCCCTATGGACCCCTTCATGGCTGCGGAGAGGCAGCTGGGAGCAGGTTTCCACTGGACCAGGGGCAGGAGAGGGAGATGGCTGGATGGCAGCTCCATTACATCCCCCCAGGCTCATCCTTGCCTGGAGAGACCCCAGTGAGGGCATCCTGCATGTGCTGAAGCTGGTGTGGATGGGGAACGGCACTGGGCAGGGCTGAGCCAGGCCAGACAACCAGCGTGGGGCTGGTTTTTACCACTTTGGGGTGCATTTCAGCTCAGACCCCCCCTTGCCAGCGTGGGACAAGGGTTTACAGGCTCTGCAGATCAGTAGTTCCCACAAACAACACTCGCACGTGTGTGAGCAACAGGAGCATCAGGTCCTCTCTCCTCTTCTTTGCCAGTAAGTGTCATAGGCAACAGGAGAGCTGTACTAAGATGCAATAAACTCTCATCAGCTAATTAATAATTAGAGACACTTGTGCCTGAAAGCCTGGCTCCACTGGTGGGATGATGCACCTCAGCTCTCCTGCCAGGCACAAGCATCAAGATCTCCAAACCATGCTGGACCTCAGCGCTGATGTATGCTCAGGGTGGCAGTGGTCCAGGCCTGCAGGACACTGAAGGGTCCTCACTGAGGGTCTCCAAAACACAGCCACAGGGGTCAAGGCACATCTCACCTGCTTCTCCCAGCACGAGTTTAGGAGCAAATACCTGGCCTGGGTGCCCATGGATGTGGGCAGAGTCCCATTGCACCCAGAGGAAACAGGACACTGCCATTGTCTGGCTGAAGTCCTCACCCAGAAGTTCAATCTATTCCCTCCTTCCTACAGACTGGAGGCAAGGCTCTGAATTCCCAAATTGGGCTGAAATGGAGGTTCCCCATGTGATGGCCATACAGAGCTCTGGCTCTGGCTACATTCACTAGCTGCATTTGTGAGCTTGAAATTTTCTTAATAAAAGTATTGGAAAAGTCTTGGATGGAAATAAAACTTGCAGCACCAGTAAGAGAAAGCCGCAGATGTTGTCAGCAATGGCTGGTTGGTTGTCAGGTGTCTCTGAGCACAGCCCTGTTGTCACCCTGTCACCCTGCGAAGGCACTGATGCACTCACACACCGATGTATATGGGCAGACCCCGCGCTGCCAAGAGCCTCGGCACGCACCTCTGCGCGCACACACGGGCTCACACACACCCTCAAACAACACTGCCAAGTGCTGCACCTCCCATCTGAAACAGAGATGGAAACTTTCCGAGAGCCTCTCAGAAACACTGGAAAAAACACTGTAAATAGCCCAGGGTTCAGCGCACTCGAAGGAGGAGAGAGCAGAGCTGTCTGTGGGTAAGAGAACTGTCATCTCTCACACTCAGGAGTGCCAGTGATGGCAGGATGATCCCAGAGGGAGGTGGGGATTTGGGGAAGAGCCTCTGCATCCCAGGGGCTGCTTGTCTGGGTCTGCCCATCCTCTCCTGTCTGAGACATGAAGGAAAAGCTGTGGAAACCCCCAGGAAGCCAACATAGAGGCTCTGAATGGCTGGGACACCACCCACCAGCCACCACCACCTCTGAGCAGCCGAATGGCCAAGGATCATACGTGTAGACCTGCCACATCTGCACCTCTCCCATAGACACAGGTGTGGAGATGTCTGCAACCAGGGCTGGATCAAGCCAGGTCCTTTCAGTGATATTTTGCCCAACGACAGTGCAGGACATCTCCCGTAATGCTCACAGAGACCCTTTGAAATGCTCCAAAAGGCAGGGACGAGCCTTTCTGAGCAGATGCTGCAGAGCAATCCCGCCAGCCAAATTCCTGCACTGTGGCGCGGGGTGATTACCCACCGTCAATGGCCTCTAATCCACTGCCATCAATTCCCACAGGAGCACCCAGCTCCCGTGCTCCCTGCTGCATACAAATCCTGCTGGCAGAACAGGGACGGATTGTCAAGGCATCACCTCAATTATGTGACGTGGCCCTGATAGCTCAGGGGACTTTGTGTCCGAGGCTCCCCAGGCCCCAGAGAGCGTCGGGTGTGAGAACTGTGATGTGGCGTCGAGGGCACCGAAACAATCATTGCCATGAATTAATGATGTACTGCATGGCTATAGGCTCTTCCAGCTGGAGATTTCAAAGCACATTGCAGGCAGTAGTGAGCAGGAGCGGGGTGGATGCAGACATGGAAGGAGGTGTCCAAGCTCAGAGTGCTGCAAGGCGGCGATGCTCTGGGATGCTGTGGTCCTGTCCCCAGTCTCACCCAGTTCTGCAATGCTCTGGATGGACTGTGCATGGCTCTGCAGGGGCATCTGTAATTTGTGCCTGTGTTCCCTGTTTCAGCCCAGTCATGCAGGGGCTGTCAGGGCTCAGGGCCGATCTGCATCAGCGCTGTGGTTAATGGGCATCGCAGGGGCCCGGCTGTGCTGACTGACGCGTCAGACATCGGAGCTGTGTGAGACCTGGCAGTGCCGACACGGAGCTGCGTGCCAGCCCTCCCCACAGCCCCATCCTGGGCAGGAGCTGCTTCTGCCTCCCCCTGTAATTCCTGGGCATGCAAGACCAGCATCAGTGATGGGAACTGGTCCACGTTGACCGAACCCCAAGCGGTCCCTCGTCTCCCCCCATGTGTGCCCCTGCCAGCTGCCTGCAGCACCCATAGAGCACGGTGGGCTCCAGACCCCAGGGGGTGTCTAAACTGCCCTGAGACCAGGGATGAGGTCTCTGTGCATGGTGCCTTTAGGTCCAGCCTTGCCTGGCTTTTAACCATGGAAACAGGGAGAGACTGGGCTCCAGGACAGCCTGTTTTAAAACCCAGAGCAACTGCTGCAGTTTGGGGGCTGAGCCTCCTCTTCCAGTGCACCTGAACTGTGTCCAGAGATGCCCACAACCCTCTGACACCTTCGGACAAGGAGACAAAACACCAGTCCTACAGATCCATATTTGTTTCTCTATGGCTGCAGCTGCAAGCCCACAGGGAGTCTGCCTGCAGGGTGTATTCATGCCTGCCTGCCCTCCCTGCATCCTGCATCCCTCATGGCAGAAAACACACAGACAGAGCAAGAGGAGGGAAAAGAAAGGCAAGAGAGGCAATGGAGCTGTGAGTATCAGTCTCCTGGGTATCTGTGATGGACTGGCTGGTGGCTTCAGCTCGCTGATATGGGGCAGCCAACCCCAAATCCAGGGCCAAATCAAGGGCTGCAGGGTAAAGTGAGTCCTTGGCCAAGGGAGCCAGTGCTGCCTTCATGGTCCAGCATTACCTGTTCATGAGTTGTCCCAACCCAACCTGACAGGAGATGGGGTTTGTTGGAAGATGCTGACATCTCACTCCACACTCAACTCCCTCTTCTGCTCCCCCGTTTAGGGAGTAGTGTTGGCAGCACTGGTCCCCATGGAGGTGTAGGTGCAGATGCAGGTGTCACAGCTGGGACCCCCATGCTCAGAGTTAGGGTGTCCTGGCTCCGCAGGCTGGGAATATCATGCTCGCCCGACCCTTCAGCAGCAGAACCTTCCAGGAGCCCCTTTCTCAGAGGGCTTCCTTGTGCACCAGCTCACTCATGAGCTACCTCTGCTGCCTTTCATGGTCACACCTGACTTCATGCACTCGCTCTAGAATTTTATATAAATAAGTTTATATGTATATATATATAATATGTTTTATATACATATAAATACACACATATATCTAAATCTTCCAGTTATAATCCTGTTTGCAACCTGTCTAGTCCTCCAAGGGAGGGTTAAGGAGTGGTGTCTGTACAGTCCTTGCACTCTGGGCAGGCTCCTTCCAAAGCCGGGGTTGGGCAGTGGCCTCCTGAGCAGTCAGATCCCGTGTACATCTGTCCATCCACCGTGACATGTCTGTCTGGATGCCCATCCTCTGCAGCATCATCCAGTGCAGAGATATAAATACAGACCCATTGGGACCTGTGCTCTGGAAGCCATTATGCATAACCTTTATTTAAAAAAATAAAAAACAAAACCAAAACCAAACACATGGCAAGATTCTTATTTCCAAGCATGTTCACAGTCCCTGACGAATCTGTTTCTTCAGTCATATTTTTTATCTATCCATCTTTCTATCCTTCCCCCCTCTCTCCAGCGCTTCACCCTACCTCTCTCCACAACGATTTCTCCCCACATCCAGTACGTCTGTATGTAGCCATCTGTTTGTCTGTCTCTCTAGCCATCTGGGTGTCTGCCTACAGTGTTTGCTGCTAAAGCATATACAGGCTGCATGTATAGATCTATCAATTGGAGGTCTACTTGCCAGTCTCTCTAAGCTGTGTTCTCTGGGCTTCATTAACATGCAAATTAGCAAGATCTGACTGGCTCACTTAGCTGCTACTTCTCTTAGACAGCCATGCAACAATGCAAATACTAATGAGGATCTGGAAATGGCACTTGCTCTATTGCTAAGCAAGCATCCACACAGAGCAAGCTTTGGCAATTTCAGGCATGCCATCCATCCTCACACCTGCTGGAGGACTCAGGACAGACGGGATGGGTGATGGATGGATGATTAGGGGCACTGATGCGGAAAAAGAGGCGAGAATTCCCTCTCTGATGGGGATGCCAGTGCTCCCAGGCCCAGGATCCTTGGCTCCGAGATCCCTTTGTCCTCATTGCTAAGTGCCACCGCTCTGGATCCCAGCCACAGATGGGATCCCCCACTCAGGAGCCCCACCATCCCAGCAGACAGATCCACGTTGTGCTGCACTGGCCGCCTACCACACCAGCGTGCTGGGTTGTACTTCCAGCCTCTGTGAGTTTGAAGGCTCTGATGCACCTGGGTTATACATCTCTTCTGCACGCCGTGCTCCCTTTCCTCAGACAGGAAAGGAGGAGCTGTGGCACCTCTGCCTGTGCAGACTCCCAGACCAGCACGAATTGTACAGAAAAGCCCTGGGACAACTGGTGCAGCCAGACTCTGCCGCAGGGCTTGGGAGCTGCTCCTGGTCAGCCCAGAGCTGAGCTGTCTCCTGTGCTCCTCTCCCTTCAAGCACGTAACATGAGTCCGGGTTGCCATGGGGGAAGTTTTCTGCTACTCTTCAGCTCCATCGCTTCCTCTAATGATAATTCAACCATACACCTTCTTGTAAAACATCTAAAATGATCAAACGCTGTGCAGCGAGATGAAGGCACCTCATCTTAGGAGCCTGGTTTCCGTATTCCTTTTTATCCTGCAGATAAAATAAAGAACCATTTGCTCTGGCTGCTGCTGTCGTCTCTTGCCTCTCCTCACCCACGCCGTTACCCACCCCCTTGGGAAGTAACACCGCAACAAACCCCGGCTGCTTTACCCCCTAGTCCTTTTCATCTCGACCCCGGCTGCTGTCGCAGGAGAAGCACAGTCTGGTTCTTGCAAGCGCTCACCAGGGCCCAGAGGGATGTCCCCGTCTCTGCTCTGACAAGGTGACATTATTGTGTGGGTTCCTCTAGCTGCTTCCTGGTGGCATAGCCAGAGCAGCCACTGTGCACGTCTTACCCCTCCTAAGGACAGCAGTCCCCTCCCACACCAGGAGATGTTCACAATCACACAGGACGCTGGGACAAGGGAGGAAAAGCAGCCTGGGATGAGGGAGGTGGGGGATTTTAGGGAGATGGAGCTGAGGCCAAAAGAGATGCTCTGGGGCTTGGAGATGAAGCACACATAGAATCACAGAACCACAGACTGTGTTGGATTGGAAGGGACCTTTACAGCTCATCCAGTCCAACCCTGCAGTCAGCAGGGACATTGGTACCAGATCAGGTTGCTCAGAGGCCATCAAGCCTGACCTTGAATATCTCTAGGGATGGGGCCTGCACCACCTCTCTGAGCAACCTATTCCACGTGGTAAGCAGATGGCTAAGTCAGGAGGATGACAAACCATAGAGATGAAGGGTGACTTGCCCTGTTCAGAGAGCACAATGGTCTATGGGAAGAGCCATGTTTTGGTGAGGGAGGGGGTCAGGTTCACTGAGGCTGGAGCTGGCCCAGCTCACGACAGGCTCAACAGCAGCCCACAGCACTTTGATGGCTCCATGCTGTGGCTTCTGGGGCTCTTGTCTCTCCAGAAATGTCCTTACAAGAGTCTTATACCTGGTCGCTCTCTCTGCCCACAGCCAGGTCTTCTAAGAAGGTGAAATTTTAAATACAGTCCAGGAGCAGAATTTCCTCCCAGCTTATAGGCCAGTGCCTGAGTTTAGGCCGGTGTCCTGGTTTAAGCTAAATAGAACTAAT